>NW_003852469.1:4284063-4310448 GCF_000181295.1 Otolemur garnettii | reverse complement strand
AAAAAAAAAAAAAAAAGAAAGAAAAAGAAATCAGCCATGGCCCAGAGAAAAGAGACCAGGACTCAAGTCTCACTTTGGCCACACCATTGCCATCCTCTGTAAAATGAGGATTCTCCTAACCTACCACGCAGAAAGGCTGATAGAAAATTATTCGATGGTGATAGTAATTTTTACAATATAAAAACCTACACACATGTAAACATTCTGTCATCCAGTACAGCTAGTTCACTTATTTTTCTCCCCCCCAACACAGAGCTTCCAAAACTCTGTTAGAAAATAGAGGCATATAGTTTTTGCTTTTACTAAAGTTATGCATGTTCATATTTAAAGTGTAAGCTCCAGAGAGCTTACTATGTGATACATGGTTCATGCCTCCGCCTCCAGTTCCCCGGGGGCAACCACTTTCAACTCAAGTTTTTGCCTTTTCAACAACTGACTCCCATGTGCCTAGATGCCTGCCCATGGTACCATTTCTTGATTTTTCTGTTTTAGGCGTTATGTGACCCACCAATTACGGAAGAGGAGGACTTAGCCAATTTTCGTGCCTATCACTCTACACCAGTAAAAACACACGCGGTGTCCATATTTCTATTCTCCCAATAGAAATACATCCTAATATATATTTTGATTAGATCTATCATCAGTGCTTAAATTTATTTGCATATATAAATACTGCTCACAGATGAGCCACGTGGAGTACTAAGGGTTTTTTATTTTCCTTTCTTGCACAAGTATTTTTTTCCTAGATTCAAGAAGTGTCTTATTTTCTGCGTTTTCTATGGTCTTATCACCATCGTTCAGCCCCAAGTTCTCTCTCAACTTAGCTCAGTGCATTATGTATTTTTACTGATTTTATCTTCTTGAGGAATGACTGTTGGAACCTTCTTTAAATATTCATTCTTGTTTGTCGCAAGCCTGTTGACTGATGTCATCCTGGGGATTATCTATCCTAGGGATTTCTTTTACCTATCTCGTATTAAATTCCCTGTTACTTGGACCCAATGTTTATGTTTTTATTCACTTATTTTCTTGTTTTTAAACTGGAGTACTTTCTCTAGGAACTTTTGGGGAGTGTGTACATTTTGAGAACTTACATATCTGAAAACGTGTTTAATCTACCCTTATAAAATCTTCTCAGGTTTGGAGAACCCATAGGTGTCAACCTATGTTAATAGTTTGACCAGGTGTAGAATTTTTTTTTTTGACCTATTTTCTTTCTTTCTTTCTTTCTTTTTTTTTTTTAATTGAATGGTAACTGTGTACAGATGTAGAATTTAAGTTAGAATGAAATTGTGACAGCTTTGCTCCTGAATTACTGTTAAAATGTCCAGGGCCATTTATACTCTTCATTTTTCTTTTGAGAAGCATTTGAGATCGTCTTTTTTTCCCTACCATTGAAATTTCTTAGTCACGTGCTTGGTGTCAATTTTTATTTAATGTGCTGGGATTTGACTTAGATGGTCCTTAAATTCTCCTCCAGTCCTGAGATTTAGAGAGCTGCTTCTTGGTAGCTGAGTAGTTTCATGTTCCTTTGCCACAACGTTCCAAAAATCCTTCTGTAACAGCTCTTATGACCCTCTTAGTTGTGTATATCTCTGGCATACAGCATCATAACAGGCACCGTTATGGAAACTCAACTGATTTTTGTTTGCATAAATGAAAACAAATTACATATGAGACTGGGTGCGGTGGTTCACACCTGTAATCCTAGCACTCTGGGGGGCCAAGGTGGGTGGAATGCTTGAGCTCACAGGTTTAAGACCAGCCTGAGCCAGAGCAAGACCTTGTCTCTAAAAATAGCCAAGCATTGTGGCGGGCGCCTGTAGTCCCAGCTACTTGGGAGGCTAAGGCAAGAGAATCACTTGAGCCCAAGAGTTGGAGGTTGCCGTGAGCTATGATGCCACCAGCACTCTACCACGGGCAACAAAGCAAAACTCTATCTCAAAAAAAAAATTACTTGGATCTTTTGGCAGCATGGGCATAGAAACAAAAGATGTAATATGGATATGAAAACTTAATAATAGAGTTATAACGGAAGTATTGGGGTATATTAGAAAATGTACCACTACTTTAGAGACTTTAGTTTGCTATGAATTTTTTGTAATGAATGACTCAGTTATGAACCTGGACAAACTTTGAACTGCTATCTGTAACCACTTGAAACTTGAAAGGAGAGAAATAAAAATAGTTTCAGGTTCTTGAGGTTTCTGAAGACCTTTAAAAACCCGTTGTTGGTTATAGGCAGGTTTATGGTGGAGGAAAAGGAAATGTTCTGGAGACATGTCTTCCTTTAACATTCGTGGGTCTTATAAACAAGAATATAAATGGCAGCCCGTATACATATGTCTAAATATTTCAAATTCATACCTCAAACTTAAAAATGTTATTTATTTATTTAGACAGTCTTGCTCTGTTGCCCAGGCTAGAGTGTAGTGGCATGATCGTAGCTCACTTTAATTTCAAATCCCTGGGCTCAAGTGATCGTCCTGCATTAGCCTTACGAGTAGCTGGAACTATGGGACTACAGGTGTACACCACCATGTGTGGCTGTATTTAAAAAACTATTGTAGAGACGGAGGTCTTTCTACATTGCCCAAGCTAGTTCTGACCTCCTGGCCTGAGGCTGTCCTCCTACCTGGCCTCCTAAAGTACTGGGACTATAGATGTGAGCCACTGAACTTGGCCTAACAATGTCAAACAAAATACGCTCTGGCCTCATAGCTTGTCAAACAAATACACTTTCCTCACACCCAGAAGGTCATGTTGTATTGGAATTCTGGAATTCCTTAGCAGCCCCAGAAGAGCCACCCTTCAGGCTGTCTACTGCCTTTACTCACATCTGTCTGGTCTTTCTGAGATCCCGCCTGCTTGCACGCACAGAAGCGCACAGACATGGCAGCCACATGGCCAAGTGCTATTTATGTGCCCTACAAAGGTGGTTTAGTCAACACCTGGGGGACAGTCTTGGCTCAGAGGCCTGCGTGTGCCCTGGAAGTGGACCACAGGTCATTTCAGAAAGGAGTGACCATCAGAGTAGTCTAGAGGATGAGGCCATCCCCTGCTTTCTACGTGGCCATGCTGCCTTGGCCCTGGGGTCCCCGCTGCAGGAGGATAACTAGAAAAAGATCTTTTAAATGCTGGTCCAGGCCAGAGTCCTCTCCTTACTGAGCCTGAAGGTGAGACTCCCAGAGAGTCAGAGGAACCTGCCTGTGATCCTTTGGTCAATGGATGGCAAATCTGAGCAGGAAACACAAGTTGTTCCGGACTATTCTTTTGGCCTCTAACTGCCTCCCTCAAAATTATGAGCAATTCTATTACCCAAATAGGAACTGGAGAAACTTCAGTCCTCTCACTTTTATTTTACATTTAAAAAAAAAAATAGTGATGGAACATGAGACTTCTTGATAGCTTATACTGGTCCGGCCTAGATCATAAACCAGAATTTAAATGTCTCGTGGTTTGAGGTGAGGCCTGAGCTGACGTTACCCTCCCTTTTATGAAGCCTCGGAGGCTCACAAACCCAGATTTAGTCTTGGTGGTTTGGATATTAAAAACTGGTCCCTTTCCCTGGGTTTTATGTTACCTCTTCAAATTCCACTCGACAAGAGATGAGGGACGTGGTGGGAAAGCTCAGAGTACAAAGAATGCCCACCCAGGGCTCAGGCAAGGACCCACAGTGAGAATTTGGAAGCTCGAAATATTTTCGCTCCTCATGGACTGATTCATGAACTTGCAAGAAGCTAAATTGGGATTTCAAAAACTTTATAAATAACTTCCCTTCCCCCATAGCCAGCTACTCTTGTTTTGATTCGATATTAATAAAGCAACTGTATTCATGTCTTTTACCTTTTTTGCTAAACTACAGGGAAAACAAACCCAAAAAGGTAAGCCTGGGGGGGGGGGGTCACTTTTAGTCTCGGCCCTTTCAGGGACTAGCTTTTGGTTGCTGCTCAACAAATCTAATTCTCCCTCGGTCTCCGTCTCCTCAAGCTCCATTTGCATACACTGCACGATAAGACTGATAACAAGTCAGTTGCTCTGGTTTTTAGCTCACAGGCTAAGATGGGGCTCTCGGATGTTTATCTGTAGGGCAGGGGGCAGCAAAAGGACACCTGGACAGAAGCCTAAATGTTGACATCATCCTCGTCTTTTCTCAATGGTACAGATTATGACTGAATTGGGTTTTGCTGGTTGCTCTAATTTGAACTTGGCTTCTGATGCTGAAGGACTCTGTCTGACCTTAGCCTCCACTCCCCTTACCTACTCAGTTCTGCTTTCGTCCCATTCATGAATGTCCCGCCTACACTCATCCCCTTAACTGACTTGTTTCTCCTCTTTGATAGTGTCTGCATTGTCTGAGATGGGACGCTACCGACATCTATGAAAACGGAAATGTGTCTCACCTCTCAAGGTGTTACCTCCAGGGTCATCTCATGACTATCAATTCCTATCGCCTCTTACAGAATTAGCATCTTTTTGTAACACTGGTTTGTACCATTGTGTTACCCTAAATACCTAAGGTTTTGGTTTGGGTTTGTTTTTTATTGTTTAGGATTCATTGAGGGTACAAAGAATTAGGTTACACTGACTGCATTTGTTAAAGTCCCTCTTATAATTGTGTCCTGCCCCCAAGAGGTGTGCTAATACACTGTGACCCCCAACCCCCTCCTTCCTTCCCTCTCCCCACTCCCTTATTCCTCTACCTCCCCCCCCTTTATTAGATCATCTACTGCCTTCATATTAGAATTGAGTACTTTAGCTTCTTGCTTCTTCCTTCTTGTGATGCTTCACTAAGAGGAATGTGTTCCACCTCCATCCATGTTAATACAGAAGATGTAAAGTCTCTATCTTTTTAGTGGCTGCATAGTATTCCATGGTATACATGTACCACAGATTGTTAATCTGTTCCTGGGTTGGTGGGTATTTATGCTGTTTTCATATATGGCAATTGTAAATTGAGCTGCAATAAACAGTCTAGTGCAAATGTCCTTATGATAAAAGGATTTTTTTCCCCCTGGATAGATGCCTAGTAATTGCAAGATCTAATGGGAGGTCTAATTTGAGTTCTTTGAGAATTCTCCATATTTCCTTCCAAAAAGCTTATATTAGTTTGCAGTCCCAGCAGCAGTGCAAAAGTGTTCCCTTCTCTCCACATCCACGCCAGCATCTATAGCTTTGAAACTTTGTGATGTGGGCCATTCTCACTGGCATTAGGTGATATTTTAGGGGAGTTTTGATTTGTATTTCTCTGGTGATTAGGGACAATGAGCATGTTTTCATGTGTTTGTTAGCCATTCATCTATCTTCTTCAGAGAAGGTTCTGTTCATTTCTCTTGCCCAGTGATATATTGGATTGTTGGGTCTTCTTTTGTTGATTAATTTGAGTTCTCTAGAGGTCCTAGTTATCAAGCTTTTGTCCAGTTCATAAAGACAAATATCTTTTCCCATTCTGAAGATTATCTATTTGCTTTGGTTATTGTTTCCTTGTTCTGTTGTACAAAAGCTTTTCAGTTCAATTAAATTCCATTTGTTTATTTTTGCTGTTACAATTGCCACAGAAGTTGTCTTCATAAAATCTTTCCCCAGGCCGGTATCTTCAACTATTTTCCCCATGCTTTTTTTGAGTATTTTTATTGTTTCATGCCTTTTATTGAAATCTTTTGTCCATCTTGAATCAATTTTTGTAAGTGGTGAGAGGTGCATGTCTTTTAAATGATTTTCTACTCAGTTCCAAATGTCAGTGTCTTTGTGCCAATACCATGCTGTTTTGATCACTATAGCCTTGTAGTATAGCTTAAAGTCTGGTAGGGTAATACCTCTGGCTTTGTTTTTATTACTAAGAATTGCTTTGCCTACATGGGTTTTTTTTAGTTCCGTACAAAACGAAGAATTATTTTTTCCAAATCTTGAAAGTATGATGGTGAAATTCTAATGCAAGGATCCTCAAACTTTTTTTCTTTTTTTCTTTTTTGCAGTTTTTGGCTGGAGCTGGGTTTGAACCCGCCACCTCCAGCATATCGGGCTGACGCCCTACTCCTTTGAGCCATAGGTGGCGCCCAGTCCTCAAACTTTTTAAACAGGAGGCCAGTTCACTGTCCCTCAGACCATTGGAGGGCTGTACTGCGGGTCCCGGGACAAGTTGGCTGCTAAGCAGGACAGGCAGTGGCTGCAAAAACACCCGGTGGGCCAGATAAATGTCCTAGGCAGGCTGCATGTGGCCTGTGGGCTGTAGTTTGAGGACACCTGTTCTAATGGATTGCATTGAATCTGTAGATTGCTTTGGGAATACGTGTCAATAATGATCAAGGACACGATTCCCTTCACAGTAGCACCAAAGAAAATGAAATACCTAGGAACATACCTAACAAAAGAGGTGAAGGACCTCTGCAAAGAAAATTATGAAATCGTAAGAAAAGAAACAGAAGATATTAACAATGGAAGAACATACCATACTCGTGGCTGGAAGAGTCAATAGACCTTAAGGTTTTTTAAAACAGCAGATACAGCGGCACTGCTATGTTGCTGTTGGCTTTGTTCTTTGTGGTACTTTCCTTGAGAAGCCAAGTCCTTGCTTTTGTGGTGATGCTTTGCTCAATGCTTTTTAGGAATTGCTTCTTTTTGGAGCTACCTCAAAAGCTAGTTCTTTATTGCTACTTCTAAGCAACTGAAATTCCTTGACAGAAGAAAAATAAACATTTGGTAAGGGTGTTGTAGGAAGGAATTTTACATACCTGTATCCCAAGGATGACATTGTCCAGCCTGACATTTTATCATTTCTACAAAATTTGGCTTGGCAAGACTATCCTGATTTGGAAATAGTATACTGATACTATAGTAAACTTTCTAAAGCACAGTTTGATTGTGGCATGTTTTCCGTGCTCAAAAACTTTCAATGATTTCTCACTGTTGACCAAGTTCACCTCAAACTCCTTATCTTGGCATTTAAGATCTTCCAATCTGCACACTCTCTAACTTTCCCATATAATGTCAAATCCTTCCCTTCTCCCAAAGATCTGTTTTTCATCTCGTGGCTGTACCTCAGGAGCCACCTCCTGAATCACACCTTCCACCTGGAATTCACTCCTGCATTCTACCTGTCCAATTCCTGTCTATGCTTTAAGACTCAAGTTTTTCCAATTAGTCCAGACAAAGTTCCTCAATCTAGTCAATACAACATTCCTTCCTACTCATGTGTAGCTATTCATATATACACTTTTATTACAAGACCTGAAGCTTTTAGAGGGGAGAGAATGTTTCATTTTTTATTTTTAGTCATTCCAAAGTAACTCGCCTGTCATGTCGTGTATAATAAGTGCATAATAAATGATTATAAAGTCAAAGATTCCAGCAGAGATAAATGAGTAACTGAAGGCATAAAGAAATGAATGGATGAAATGGTTGAGAACTGATCCTCGGTTGGGTTTACGTACATACCCTTCAGCAATTTCTTAATGACTGTATTGAATGTGCCAACACTGAATTAAGCATGTGTTCATGAGAAAGTAAGAGGACAAGGAATTCAGCTTGTCTGAAAGACTATCAAAGTTTAAGCTAATTGATCTATGGCTTGGAGTTTGTGGCTCTTGGTCCCAGCTAGAACTCCTGAGCCAATTAGTAGACTAGACACGGGGAAAACAGAAGCCAAATGAAATGCTTATATTTCTCCAGGCTCATTATATATAAATTATTAATGATTTCTGATCCTACATTTTTCTTGAATATATTTAAATATGAGTACATTGGTGGAAGCAGAAAATAAATTTGTATTTTCATTGCTCCAATGAAATCTATAAAACATTTATGGTATATCTCTGATTAAAAAATAAATGAGTTCATTGTAGAAAATTTGCAAAGAGCATAAAAGCATAAAGATGAAATTAAAATCATCTGTAAGTTCCCCTCTATAATGTAAATCTGTTAGAATGTTGGTATACTGTGTTTCACTGAAAATAAGACCTACCCCAGAAATAAGCCCTAGCAGGATTTCTATGCATTTGTTAAATATAAGCCCTACCCTGATAAGACCTAGTGATGGTCGCTATGCAGCGTATCTGCATAGCCACGCCCTGCATTTCTGCTTAGAGAGGAAGGCATCCCTTGAAAATAAGCCCTAGTGTGTCTTCTTGAGAAAAAATAAATATAAGACAGCGTCTTATTTTCGGGGAAACATAGTATATTAGTTTAGGGTTTTCATTTGTCCTGAATGTGGGGTAATAGCACCTTCTAAGTTGCTTTCTTTTTCTTAATATGGTTAGAATATTTTCTATGTAATTAAGCATTCTTTATAGAATGTAACTTCTGATGATTGACCTATGCTCCATTATCTCAACATGTCATGTGGTCAATTTGTTATTTTTTGGCCACTTATTTTGAGCAGTTCATAATTATATATAATTGTTTTAGCTATCCCTGGACCCAAATCTATAGCACCTCTTTCTGTGTATTTTGGTAAATTTTAGCTGTGGGATTGCTGAGTCAGAGCGTGCACAGTCTTACAGTTTTGAAGCAATAGCCCTAGCTTGGCAAGATTTTTATTTTATTTATTTTGCATTGTTTTCAAGCAATTTACACTCCGGTCAGCATGATGTGAGATTTTTCTACTTCCCTATATTTCTGTCACAAGTTTTATAGCTAAAGAATTATAGCTCACAGTTGTTTAGTTTGCATTTATCTGAGTACTTGTTTGGTAAACTTTCTTGGATAGTTTAAGGTCTTTGTATTTTTTTCTTTTGCCACTTGGCAGTTTGTATGTTGCAACTGTCCCTGTATTAATGTTTGCAGGAGCCATTTATGTATTACAGATCTTAATCTTTTGCACATACTATAACATTTCCTAGTTTTCATATTCCTGTGAACTTCATTATGTTGAATTTTCGCATATGTATATAGAACCCTTTCAGTGAATGTTGTCATATATCTCATTCTTTTTCTTTATAAATTCTGCCTCTCCATGCATCCAAGGATAATACACTCTGTCATGTTTTTTTATTTTAAATATTTTAATCTTCCAATCAACCTCTGGTTTATACTAAAGACAGGGAGGTAGGATTATGACTTTATTTTTTCATAAGTACTATAATGAGATAGTAAGTACTCTTGGTACTGCTATTGATAATTCCTCTCTCTGAACAATTTCAAACAGCACCTTTATCATATTTTGGATTCTTACACGTGACATTGTCTGCTCTAGACTTTGTTTTGCTCTTGATGCTTCAGTCATCTGTCTTAGAGGAGTTTTCAGTATAGCATAACAATGTGTATAAATATTTACAGATGTAGTTCCACTCTTCTTCTTCCTTCAAAGATGTGTATATATATGTATATAAATGTCTCCTCATATATTTATTTTTCCAGATAAATTTTTAAAAGGATTCACTCAGGCTCTAAAACATCCTTTTCTTCACTTTTTTATTAGCCATGTATATCTCCTCTTTTGGGAAATTCAGAAAAATCTTTTTTTTTTCCAATGGGATCATTCGTTTCTTTATGACTTATAGAAAATTTTAAATATATCCTCAGTTTGGAATATTGTTTTGGCTATATGAGATCTTCTACCAGTTTGTAATTTGATTTTTTTCATTTTTCAAGGTAGACAAGATGAAAGAAAGCCGGGTAGCTCCTGAACTCGAATCCTTGTGTTTCAGCACAGCAAGACTGCTGAGAACTTTTCTCTGCTTCTTCTAGGCTTTCTGCTTTGCTGCTTCGCATTCTGGGCTGAAGCCTTAGATTTTTTAGCACATGCACTGAGCGCTGTGCATTGGCTCTGTGTCCGTCTCAGTGTCCTTAGCCACCCCACTCTTCCCTCCCCCACTGCAGAAATCACTGCTGGCTTTTCTGTTCCCCAGCAGAAGCCCTCCCTGTGGGGATGTATTCCAGATTCATTCTCAGCCTCTGTCTTCATGCCCAGAATCAGCAAAGCCCCCAGGAAAAACAACAAACAAAGCCAAAAACCGAATATACACAATTGGTTACAATTTCTGAGTTTTCCCTCCTTTTAGAATATTCCTCCTCTTGCCCTGTTGTGGTTGTTGCTGCAGCTTTCCGACGACTTGAAACTAATTGTTTGGCTTTGTTTTATTTTACCTACCTTTGCTAGTTATTTTGGGCTAGAGAGCTATCTGCTGCAAACTACTTGAACATAACCAGGAGCAAAAATCTATATTGTTTTTAAAATGAGTTCTGGGGAGCCCTTGCCATGGAATAAAAGAGGAGCTACTGGAAGATGCATCCTCTGGGGGTTTCCTGAGCCATGTTTCGCTTCTGTATATCCAAGAAGCAGAATAACTGGCTGCAGCCAAGACTCTTCACTAACTTGCTGAAAATAGAGACCAGCCATCTACAGTCCCTGCTCAAAAACTGAGGGCATTATCCGTTCTTCTTACTTGGCAGATTGTCACGAGAAACTGCTACTTAAGTGCAGAAATAAACATGATGCACATTACGAAATGCAATCAATCAGTTCTACGTTACCAAATGTGCTTGCATGGAAGTCTTTCTCCACCAACTAGACTGTAAACACTCTAAGGATGGAGACTATTTCTTCGACTTGCATTCTATTTCCTACAGTTTTAATTTTTATGTAATGCACAAAAATAGGCATTGTTTAAATGTTACACTAAAAACCAAAATGCCACCTTTTCCTGTGTCTGTCCATACTGAAGTATTCTGAGGTGTAGGGGGTGCCTGTGGCTCAAAGGAGTAGGGCGCCAGCCCCATATGCTGGAGGTGGTGGGTTTAAACTCGCCCCTGGCCCAAAACTGCATGGAAAAAAAAGAAAAAGTATTCTGAGGTGTGGCTATCAGCCTTGCTGTGGCCTGAATGTTTGTGTCTCCCCTGACCCAATTCATAAGTTGAAATCCACACCCACACTTGGGACTGGAGACCCCAGAGAGCTAGCGCCCCCTTTCCGCCATGTGAGGACACTGCAAGAAGGCTGCATCTATGAGCCACAAGCCAGGCCCTTACCAGATTTCCAGACCTGTGAGATCTACATTTCTTTTGTTTATAAGCTCCCCGGTTTGTGGTATTTTGTTATGGCAGCCAGATTCTGAGTTTTGTCTATGTTGGTGCGGAATTTATAGTTTGAAGGACAATTGTTGATAATTAGCTTTTTCTCCTTTTTTTGCTTTTATTATTTTTAATTTACACATAATTGTACATCCTTGTGGGGTACAGAGTGGTATTTTGATACATGTATACGATGTGTAATGATCAAACTAATTAGCATACGGATCACCTTAAATAGTTATCATTCTTTGGGTGGGAAACATTCAGAATTTGCTCTTCTAGAGAGAGGTTATAGCTAGTGTAGTTGAATTGCCAGGATCATCACATCCCTTTCAGAAAAGGGATTCCTCTCTCGACGACCTCATATTTTTTCATGGATTGCTTTCACCTGATTAATAGAATAAACTTCTGTGGGACACTGAAGAAAAAAAAATTGCTCTTCTAGCTATCTGAGAATATGTGATAAGTTGTCAATTGTAATCACTACTGTGCTGTTAAACACTAGAGCTCACTCCTCCTGTCTGGCTATAATTTCACGTCTATTAGCTGACCTCTCCCCATCCTTCCTCTGCCATACCCTTCCCAGGCTCTAGTAACTATTATTCTACTCTCCACTTCCGTAAGTTCAACTTTTTTTTTTTAGGTTCCTCATGTGAGAGCGTGCCATCTTTATCTTACTCTGACTGGCTTATTTCACTTAACATTAGGTGCTTTAAGCTTATCTATGTTGCTGTGAATGACGGGACTTTATTCTTTCTTATGGCTGATCAGTATTTCATTGTGTGTATGTACGCGACCATATATGCACACCCATCCCCTATTTTTTAATCCATTCATTCCTCTGCAAATGAACGCTTAGGTGGATGCCATATCTTAGCTCTTGTATAGGATACTGCAGTAATCCTGGGGGTGCACAGAACTCTTCAATATACTGATTTCCTTCCCTTGGGAATTGCTGGATCATATGGTGGCTGCATGTTTAGTTTTTATAGGAACCTCCACACTGTTTTCCAGAGTGGCTATACTAATTTACATTCCCCTCCGCAGTATATAAGTTCCCCTTTCTCTTATTAACTATTGCCAGTATTTGTTATTTTTTGTCTCTTTGATAAAAGCTATTTTAACTGGGGTCATTTTGGTTTTGATTTGTGTTTCTCTAATTAGGATATTGAACATTTTTTTCACGTACTTGTTGGGTATTTTTATGTCTTTAAGAAATGTTTACTCAGCTTATTTACTCAGTTTTTAAAAACAGATTATTTGGGGTTTTGCTGTTGAGTTGAATTCCTAACATATTCTGGATATCGATTCCTTATTGGATGAATAGTTGGCAAATATTTCCTCCCATTCTTTAGGCTGTCTCTTCCCTCTCTTGGCTGTTTCCTTTGCTGTGCTGAAGATGTTTAGTTGAATATAATCCAATGTGTCTATTTTGCTTTTTATGCCTGTGCTTTTGAGGTCTTGTTTGTAAAATCTTGGCCCAGACCAATGTCCCAAAGTGGTTCCCATTTGCTTCCTTCTAGCAGTTTAATAACTTTGGGTCTTGCATTTAAATCTTTACTCCATTTGCACTTGGTTTTTACACATAGTGAGAAGGATTTAGCTTCATTCTTCTCCATGTAGATGTCCAGTTTTCCCAGCACCATTCATTAAAAAGATCATCACTTCCTCAATGAATGTTTCTAGTGCATTTATCAAAAGTCCGTTGGCTGTAAATGCATGGATTGATTGCTGTTCTCCATTCTGTTGCATTACTCGATTGTCTGTTTTTATGCCAGGATCATGCTGTTTGGGTTACTATATCTTTGTAAGCTATTATAAATCAGGCAGTGTGATGCCTCCAGTTTTGTTCTTTTTGCTTGGGATATTTTGCCTACTTAGAGTCTTTTGTGGTCCTATATGAGTTTTAGGCTTGTTTTTTTCTACCATGTTTCCCTGAAAATAAGATACTGTCTTATATTTATTTTTTCTCAAGAAGACACACTAGGGCTTATTTTCAGGGGATGTCATCATCTCTGTGCCGAAATGCATGGTGTGGCTATGTAGGTATAGCCTGCAGGTATACCTGCATAGCCACACCCATCACTAGGTCTTATTATTGGGGTAGGGCTTATATTTAACAAATGCATAGAAATCCTGCTAGGTCTTATTTTGGGGGTAGGTCTTATTTTCGGGGAAACACGGTATTTGCATGAGGAGTATCATTGGTGTTTTGATAGAGATTGTGTTGAATCTATAGACAGCTTTTGGTGGTATGGTCATTCTCAGAATATTATTCTTCCACTTAATGAACATGAGATGTCGTTCCATTTATTTTGTGCATCCTTTTAAATTTCCTTCATCAGTGAATTATGGTTTTCATTGTAGAGATCTTTTATTTCCTTGGTTAAATTTATTCCTCAGTATCTTATTTTCTTTAATAGTTATTGTAAATGAGATTGTTTTCTTGATTTCTTGTTCAGCTAGCTTGTTGATGGTTTATAGACACACTAATGATTTTTGTATGTTGATCTTGTATCTGGAAACTTTACCGAATGTTTATTCTGAGTTTTTTTGATGGAGCTTTTAGGGCTTTCTATGAATAAGATCACGTCATCTGTGAACAAGGACAATTTTATTTCCTCCTTTTCAATTTGGATGCCCTTTATTTCTTTCTCTTGTCAACTTATTCTGGCTAGGACTTGCAAAGGTCTACTTTTGAAATTTATATTAAAAAATGTTTTTTGGTGATTTCCAATTTTATCTATTTTATTTTGTTTTACTCAGTGTTTGTTGGTACATACTTACAATCCAAGGATTCAAGTTTTTCTTCAATGCTGGAAAATTCTTCACTACTTTTTTTTTTTTTTTTTTTGAATAGTGCCTTTCCTCTTTACCTCTATTTTCTCCTTCCAGAATTCCTATTTAATTGACATTGGAATTCTTTTTTTTTTTTTTTTGACATTGGAATTCTTAATACATTACTTACCTTTTAACAACTCTTTCAGTGAAAACATTTCATTACTTTCTTCTAATTCATTAGCTCTCTTTAATTATGTTCAGTCAAATTATTATCCTATGAGAACAACTATATTTCAACTTAATTTTAATTTAAAAAAATGTCCACTTGTTCTTTTATAGTGAACTATAATAATTCATAGTTTTATTATTTGTAGATGTTATTTCATTTATCTCTTTATAAGCCTCAAACATAGTTATTTTGAAGTCCATTTCAGATTGTCTTTTTCTTTTCATTTCTTTCTTTTTAGTCTCACTTTGTCACCCCAGCTACAGTGCAGTGGTGTCATCATAGCTCACTACAACCTCAAACTCCTGGCCTCAAGCAATTCTGCCTCAGCCTCCTGAGTAACTGGGATGATAGGTATATGACATAATACCTAGCTAATTTTTTCTATTTTTCTTTTATTATTTTAGACATAAGAGTCTCATTTGATCACCCTCAGTAGAGTACTGTGGAGTCACAGCTCACAGCAACCTCAAAGTCGGGCTTAAGCGATTGTCTTGCCTCACCCTCCCAAGCAGCTGGGACTACAGGCACCCAACAGAATGCCTGGCTATTTTTTGTTGCAGTTGTCATTGTTTAGCAGGCCCGGGCCGGGTTTGAACCCACAGCCTCAGTGTGTGTGGTTGGCACCCTAACTGCTAAGCTGTGGGCGCTGAGCCATTTTTTCTATTTTTAGTAGAGACTGGGTCTTGCTCTTGCTCATGCTGGTCTCAAATGTTCTTTTATTTCTATTTGTAGTGAATTCATATTCTGATTGTTGATGTGGTTGACATTTTCCCTATCTTTCACTTTCTTTGGAATTTATACTATTAGGCTCATTTTACATGAGTGGATCTTTTTCTCTTTCACTCTCTCGGGCTCATTCTCCATTCAAGGTCTTGGAATAACTGTGTTGGCCCCTCAGGACTATGCCTGAAGCTGGTGATCTAGGACTCATGCTCTGCTGTGATACTTGGTAGGTAACAGTGATGGTCACTCGGCTGGTGGGTTGGTTCTTTTCCTGGTCTCAAGTCTCTATCTCCTTTCTCTTGCCTTTCCTAGCCCAAGAAGCATTTGGTAATAACTTTTATGAGGCCAGGAAGTCCACTTCAATGTACATTTTGTTCTTATAGATTCTTAATTGTTAACATCAAGAGTGAAACATTCTCTTATCTCTTCCCACATTTGAATGAGGAATTTATCATATTTATCCTCCTTCTCTTCTACTTCTTGGTTTTGCTAATATGATAATATAATAGGATCTTATAGAAAAAGGACATTGGGTAAGAAAATAAAAATGAAATAAGGAAATATCTAGAGTATTCCAGGAATACAAAATGGGATATCTGGAAAGGGGAAGGAGGAGAATTTTTGAGGAAGTGCTATGTAAATGAAAGCCTGAGAGGTTAAGAGTTATCCAATGCAAGAGTGGGTTTTGAGTTGAGAACAAGCTGAAGAATGTTCTAGGCAAAGGGTGGAGTGTAGGAGGACCCACAGGTAGAATAAAACATGTTGCATTGAAGAGAAATAAACAAGTCCAATGTGTTACATTCATCATCTTTCTCCACAAGAAAGCTCTTTCTTCAAGAGTTCTTGAGGCTCAGTGCCTGTGGCTCAAGTGGCTAAGGTGCCAGCCACATACACCTAAGGTGGAGGGTTCAAATCCAGCCTGGGCCCACCAAAACAACAACGACTGCAACCAAAAAATAGCCGGGCGCTGTGATGGGCCCCTGTGGTCCCAGCTACTTGGGAGGCAGAAGCAGGAGACTCGCTTGAGCCCAGGAGTTGGAGGTTGCTGTGAGCTGTGATGCCACAGCACTCTACCCAGGGGGAAGGCTTGAGGCTCCGTCTCAAAATAAATAAATAAATAAATAAATAAAGAGTTCTTGAACTGGCTATTCTCATTCCCATTTTACAGAGGAGGAAATCAATTCCAGAAGAGGTAGTTAAAACCAAACCAGGAGCCTACCCCATCAGTCTGTAAAACCCATATCCTTTCCTCACATGCTACTTTCTTTTTGCCGAAGAGTTCCAGAAAAGCAGGCAGTGGTCAGGCTGTTTCCTCTGAAAATGGGCTTAGCAGCAAAGACCAGTGGGGTGTTGGGAATGGGTGGCCGTGGGGCAGCCGTCTTCTCACAAGCAGCTTCTCTTTCTCTTGCCAGGAATTGGAGCTCTATGAGACCAGAGGTCAAATTCCAACCTATGAACTCAAGGGAAATTATGTATCATGAAAATAAGGCCTGGGAGCAGCAACCAAAAAAAAAAGGCTGTTGTAGAAATGAGGATAATAGTAGTGGAAGAAAGGCGGGTCAGAGACGGGCCCCTGGGCTGGGATCACAGGGAGATGGGCAGAGAGAAGAATTCAGTCTCCATTTGCAAGGTGCCAGTGGGAAGTATCAAGAGCTGGTGTAGCGCTGATTATTGAAAGGGCTCTGCTTCCTCTCACCTCCCATTCCCTTCCTCCTCCTCTATCACCACCATGTAGCAAGCTGTCCAAACCCAGGGAACCGTGCAGACCTAGCGCCTGTCTGAAAAGGCTCAAGGTTGTCTTCCACCTGCTGGGCACAGAAGCAAGGCAATATTTGCTGGAGTAGGTTTAAAAAAAAAAAAGCATACTTTACATCACGGTCAAACTCAGCGTACTGATCGTGAAAAACCCTTAAAATGCCAAAAAGATGCCCCCTGTTTATTTTATAACACTTATACCAATGCAAAAAAGCGTTCAAAGTGGGCTGAATATTTTGGCAAAGTGATCATAATGGATCATTAGATCAATTGCTTTTAAGTTAAAGGGCCAGAGATAAGTTTACTTATGAAAAGGGATGGCAAACATAATACGGTCGAATGTTATTAGAAGGGGAGTGGAGAAAAGCTGATCATCTCTTTTTCCTTCTGTCCCAGTTCCCAGATGAGTAAACCCTCAGTTTAGCCCTGCGGGAATCCTTGGTGCCCCCTTGAGCCCTCCCAGTTTGGCCCCAGAACGAGGTCTGTTTTGTCCTGAGTCCCACCCACCTCGAAGATGGCCTTTTCAGAGGTTGACCTGTTGTTTGTGTGGTCGTTTGATAGATGGCCAGAATTTGCTCTTGGGTGAATTGTGTTTTAGGGATCCAGGTTTGGGACACGCCTAGCCTCTCCTAATGACTTAGGAAGAGAGAGTCCGTTTTGCCACACAGATGGAGTCAGGCATGCTGTTCTCTTTCCAAGCAAGCTGGAATCAAAGGGAGGTGTGGTAGAGACTCAGAACTTTGAAGCTGGAAGCAATTGACATTTGGATCCTGGAGAAGGAAGGGGAAGTATTTGTGGTTGGGTGTTTACATTGGCTCGGGTAACAGGGCTCAAACAGTTGCGGTCTTACTTTCTCATCATCACGCCCTTCTGATCAGCCCTACAGAGCTGGCTGGGTAGGGTCCTAGGGACACCAGCTGACCTTTGTCCTGGCTGTTTCTAACACAAGCACTATTAGCTTTCCTGCAGCGTGAGATGTAAAATGTTGAGGGGTGGAATGGGAGAGTTCACCAGGTCAGCGGCTGCTGATTCCAAGTGCTGATTGTTTGCCAGAAAGTTCTGTATGGAAGAGGTGGCATAACTCTGAATTATGAACGCAGAATGGGGTTATTTGGGAAAATATGAATTCTGTTTTTCAGAAAACATAGCTGAAGATAAACACTTTTGAACAAATACTGCCGATTTCGATGTACTTACTGCGGCAAGTTGTAGACTGGCGCCCACTGGATTCTAATGCTGAATACACTGTCACCTTGGCAATGGTCTTGGGGGACTTGTTATATTTCTTGGCATGTCATTGATGGTGAGAATTCATTCTTGAAGGATGTATTTGATTTGAGGAAGAATCAAAATTTATAAAGTCCTCAAATCTAGAATGGGAGGTGATCTGGCAGAGAATTACTGTTTTGGGTAAACATAATCATAAAACCTTTTTTTCCCCGTTCTCGCATCATCTCTCTGACTGACATCATAGAGTCTAAGATTTTTAGTTTTGGAAGTGTTCAGAGAAATAATGTTTAGGCATTCCAAGAGAACTTCATGCTGAATGCTATTTGGACAATCTACACTCAGTTCTGAATTTGGAGTATCAATATCATCTATTCAGGGACTATTAAAAAATGGTATTTCAAGCCAATAAAATTAGTAATACTAACATTTGTGCAATGCTTTTAACTTTTCAGAGAGCCTTTGGAAACCATAGTTAGTGGTTTCCAAGTTCCAATGAGGCAATATTTGATCACAGAGATTTTTAACCCTTGCAGGCACAGCTAAAGAAAGGGGCTTAAACTAATATCTGAGATAGTTTCTTGGTACCTGATTGGATGAGAACTTTATTTTTTTTTTAAACATACTATCAGATTTATCACATTTAAAGGTGTAGTAGTTAAGAACCTGTGCTCAGGAGCCAGCCTGCCAGGGTTTCAGCCTTGACCCCATCATATACGTTGCTCAAGTTACTTAACCTCTTACCTAGAACCTCAATTTCCTTATTTTTAAAACTATAATAGTACCTATCTCCTAAAGTTTTTTAAATATGAAAGTAAGGTATTGTACATGGCATATAGTAGGCACTCAACAAATGTTAATTGTGATATTAGCATTGCTAAACCACCCTATAAAATGGGGGGGGGGCAGGTATTCTGAATCTTGATTTTACTTGATTGGAATAATAATCTTGACTCTGAGATGTGAACATACCCAAAGAATAAAGGGTTGCATGCTGAGAGAAGGAGAGGTACATCCCACATGTCCAGGGGGCCTCCCCACACACGTCAGTCACTAGGGTCTGAAAAGAGGAGCTTTGATGGACCCATCCAGACGGGCCAGAGCCAAGTCCTCCTGGGGCTCTGTCACCTTCTCCTCTCAAAGTGGACCCCGAGTCCACTTCTCTGAGTCCTATGTACCCTGTGCATTGCTTTATTTTAGGGTAACTGGTATATGACTTAAATTTACCCCCTTGAGAAGACACATTAATGATTCTATTTTTTCCCCATTTGATACTCTCAAATACTCTTCTGTATTGAATATGGTCCCTGAAGTGTATCTGGGGCGTTGCCTCAGAAGTTAGGGGATGGGAGGAGGACAGGGAAGCAGAAGGGCCTGTCCATAGCCACGGGAAGAAGTATTCCTTGCCTCACTCTGCTGCCCTTAGCTCCTGCTATGGGCCCCGTTGAAACTGTGGTCTCTGAATGGGTGGATGGCAATGTTTTTAAGTAAGGATGCTCACCCTGTCCCCCTCTATTGCTAAGGACATCCCCCTATGGCACGTACCCCCTTTCCTCTTGGTTGGGCACAGCTGTTTAGCCTGATGGAGCCTGGGCAGCCCTCCACTTCAGCCCCTTTGCCAGCTCTGTGCCGCCTCCTAGGTATACCTGAGCTCTTCAAGGTCCTCTGAGAATTGGGAGGAGGAAGACATTGTCCCACGTTCTTCTTGAGCATAAGACACCACGTTGCCTTCAAGCCCTAATTGCTCAGATGACTCAGGACTTTGCCTTCAAAATCCCAGGACAGGTTCGGCGCCTGTGGCTCAAGCGGCTAAGGCGCCAGCCACATACACCTAAGGTGGTGGGTTCGAATCCAGCCCGGGCCCGCCAAACAACAATAATGGCCACAACCAAAAAATAGCCGGGCATTGTGGCGGGCACCTGTGGTCCCAGCTACTTGGGAAGCTGAGGCAGGAGACTCACTTGAGCCCAGGAGTTGGAGGTTGCTGTGAGCAGTGAAGCCATGGCACTCTACCCAGGGGGATAGCTTGAGACTCTGTCTCAAAACAAAATCCCAGGGCAAGAAGCAGGCAGATTTTTGTAGTTTCTAGTACAAGTCTTTTTCCTTCTTGGATAAGTATATTTCTAAGGATTTGACTGTTTTTCACGCTATTTAAATGGATTCATTTTCTTAATTTTCTTTTTGAACCGTTCATTGTTAGTGTATACTGATTGAATTTCCTTTCTAGCTGTAGGTTTGTTCAGATTTCGTATTTCCTCGTGATTCGGTCTAACTGGGTTGGATGATCCTAGGAGTTGGTCAGTTTCAGCTAGGTAAGCCAGTTTGTTAGTCTTCAATTATTTATAGTCCTCCTTTTTATCTCTATAAAATCATTTGTCATGTCTGTTAGTGACCATATTTTTAGATTCAGAGTTGCCTATGTTGAGATATTCAGAAATTATGTAGTGAACTGAACCTAAAGGAGACAAGCACTGACTCCTTCAGCTGCTGAACAACCGAATGTGGGCAGGTTCACCAAGGAGGATGGGCCTGGAGGAGGAGGCAGTTGTGGCCAGGGCTGCAGGTTGGGACTTTGGCCACCAGTGATGGGGGTCCGTGGACTGGTGCTGGATGTTGGGTTGATGACACTCTGTGAGATGTCTTGGGGTCTTCAGGGATAGCCTAGGTCAGAAAGCTCAGTGGTCTTTCTCAGCCAGGCAGCCCAGAGCCTACACAGGGAGTTTAACCAAGCCTGAGGGCCCACATGTGTTTGCAAAGCCCAGCTCAGGAAGATGCGGAGGTGTAGTGGGTCTCTCCACCTGGGCAGTCGTCTGGCAGGGACGAAGTCCAGCCCTCACTGTGCTCTTGGAGCAGCAAAGTCCAGGCTAGGAGTCACTCACTGGCTTTGGGAGGGAATGAGGACATTCCCATTTCTTGTCCTTCACAGTGACAGCCTGGAAGAGGCTATGGAAAAGTGCCAGCAGTATGTACCCAGGAGGGGTGACCACTTTTTGTCCCATGGTAGCCTTCCTGTCTAGCTGTGACCCTGCTGTCATGGAGCAACTCCAGAGTTGGAAAGCCTGTGGCCTGTGCCCCAGTGGGACAGCCAAATTAGGCAGAGACTGTGTTCACGTAGGAGCTGTCCTTCTCTTTGCGCCCCCCCCCCCGTCCTCCCGGACCCCTGCCTCCCACATTTCCACACCCATCTACCCTCCACAGAACCAAGATTCCCTCTCGACGCCCTGCATTAGCCAACTTTGCTCATTCCCTGCAATCAGCGCAGGCCCTGGCTCTTAGCAGTTGTTTGATACATACACACCCGAAGCTGGAGTCTGCCTCTTCCTGCGGCCTTTTCAGGGTGCCTTAGTTGAGAGACGTTATAGGGGAGAAATGTGTTCTCTGCCGCAGTTGTGGGAGACCAGAGGGAGATGGGTGCTCCCACCAGTCTTTCCTCCGTTCCATTCTTCTCATTTTTATTCTACTACCCAGAGACCAGCATTCTCATTTGAGCCTTTTGGAGAAGGAAGCCAACACAGAAGATGACGGGCCAGCCTTCAAAGCAGGCTAGCAGGTTCAAATAAAACCCATCGAAGAGGAATTATATAAAAACTAAAAAACGGCAACTGTGAAGTACAAGCTGATATTTTTAGAAGTTTGCATCCCGACAGGTCAGATTCCTGAGGATTAGGCAAAGTGGCAAATCTAACACCACTTATTCAAAAAGGGGGCAAAGAGATAGCAGGCAATTACAGTTTGGCAGCAACTGTTCTACTTAGTGAGAGAACAGCTTGAAAAGTGTCATTTGAATAGAGAGACACAGAAGAGTTTCTAGGGGAAGGGGTAGGAAGCTGAGGCCCAGGGAAAGGCGAGGAGGTGGACGGTGGTCAGGGGTTTCTTATTTTCATATTTTAAAGCCCTGAGTCGTTTGAAAGGATGATTGCCAGAGGGGACCAGGAAAATTAGTGGTGGTTTGATTCAGGATCAATTTTCAAATCTGCCCAGTTTATAATTGTGTGACTTTCGCTGTCATCACTCAAGTGACTCATGCTCCAGATGTTCAGAGTTGAAACGTCCCCAGGGCTCGCCACCTCCCTAGCATTTTCCCTTGGACTTATTTATTCATATCTGAATACCTGTGTGTGGGGGCAGAGGGGAGGCTTAAAAATGAGATGAGAAAGAAACACTTGAAAACACAGGTCTCAAGCTTAATGTGCGTTATCTTCGGAAGAAGCAGTGTTGATTAAATCCACGCTCAGACGTGAAAGGCCAAGATCTCATTCTGTCCCCAAAGCAGGCTTCATAGGAGTGAGAAAGACGTGGGCATGGAAGAGAAAGGAGCACAGGAGACCAATTTGGTTAACCTAGGGGTTTTCACAAGGGCTCACCCTCCTGGTCTGGGTGTGGTTTTTATCCTTCTCGGATTTTAGGACAATGGGAGAACTTCGGTGGTGGATAGACTCTCGAAGATCATCTGGTCCAGCCTTTCTCAGACTGGGTTCAGCAGACTCCTGGAATCCACAAACATAATTGTAGGGGTCTACAAGTTTTTTATGAAATTTCAGATTTTATATTCTCACTTTGATAATCTATTATCAGAATTTTTAGAGCATCTAAAGGAGGACCCAGGGTGATTGGTGGGATCACGCCTAGGGTTCATCCTATAAGGGTACATGTGAATCTCTCTAAATATAGAATATAAATGTCTTAACACAATAACTAAGAAAAGACATGAAGCCTATGTAAACCAGTTGGATGAAAGTATTTCAAATTGTATACAGAAACAGTACACTGTACCCCATGATAGTATTAATGTACAGTGCTATGATTTAATTAAAAAAAAAATAAAGGAGGACCTGGAACCATATGATCCTGGGACCATTTTTTTTGTTGTTTTGTAGAGACAAAGTCTCACTTGATCACCCTTGGTAGAGTGCTGTGTGGTGTCACACAGCTCACAGCAGCCTCCAACTCCTGGGCTTAGGCAATTCTCCTGCCTCAGCCTCCCAAGTAGCTGGGACTACAGGTGCCCACCACAATGCCCGGTTTTTTTTTTTTTTTTTTTTTTTGGCAATTTTTGGCTGGGGCTGGGTTTGAATCTGTCACCCTTGGTATATGGGGCCAGTGCCCTGCCCACTGGCTACAGGCACCGTCCCCCGGGACCATTTTTATGTTGATTGGAGGGATCACCCAAGGGGGACTTGTGCTTGGATTTGTGTGACCATGAGTAAGCTAACAGGTCCTGCGTTGTCTTTGTACTCGTGCTAAATTCTTTACCAGTAATAAACACAGGCTTATTTTCTAATGCTAATTTATAATTGAAAGACACGTTCACAGGCTCTGATGTTTGTCTCTAAAAGCTTTTTTCACTGATGAAGACTTTGATTTGACACCATAAGAATGACATACTACATAACATTTGGCCAGAAGAACAGAGTCAGTTTTAATAGATAAATCATGTATTTTGTAAAGTTAAGATTAAATACTACCCGGTATTCTGTAAGAACGAAAGTTTCCAGTAATTTTAAAAGAAGAAGTAATAGAATTTCGTCATCACATAACACACAAAAGTACAGACGTACCAGACTCCAAAGTAACTGGTTTACAGACTTCACCATCCTCTTAAATGTTGGGGATAGCAGTTTAGTTTCTGCCAAACAACTTTATTTATTATTTTAAATTAAGAAATTTTATTGCCTTTTAAGTTTTGTTTCTGTTCACTGAATGGATCTGACTTTATGGCTGTTTGATACTTACAAGAAGTCATACCCAGTTTTATATTTGTACAAAACATAATAAAAAATGTGTTAAGTCAACAGTATGGTTCTGCCAAAATTTTTCTCCCATTAAAATGAGCCTGTCTTTAACTTACCCTGAAGCAACACTAATCTAGGGCCTTGCTTTCATTTAAAGAAATGATCCTCTAGTGCGGAGGTTCTCAACCTTCCTAATGCCACGATCCTTTAATACAAATTCTATGGGTCACGGCCCAAAGGTTGAGAACCGCTGCTCTAGTGTCTTATGAGTCTGCCTCAGTGTTGGAACCTCCATAGACTTTCCAAACAAAATTCAACCATCTTCTCCCCCTACATAGAGTTCGTTCTGTATTCTGCTTAATTATTCTTTCTCTGTCCCTGAATTGGCTCCTTCCCCTGCCCCCAGCCCCGATCTTCCCGCATCCACCATAGCAAACTTCTCCAACCTGTTCAAGAAGGCTGCCTCTTCTGCAAAGCCCGCCTTCAATTTCCTCTGTCTCCTGCAGCTGTAGTTCCTACATCTCAGGCAACACTCTCCGTGGGATGCTAAAAATATCGATTTACTCCCCAAAACGTGGACCTCGCCTTACTCTCTGTCCTCGTCTGTGGCTCATCATCCGTACTTAATAAAAGTTTATTAGATAAGTTAGACCTCTCTACCCCCAAATAATACATCCCAATAAAACCAGTCATCAGACCACAGCCTCTAATGTTGTCCTTGCGAGACATCCAAGAGACATTTCTTAAGCTGCTAGAATTATTTTTACCAAATTAGAGCATGTAAGGAATAAAACGGAAACAGAGGGAAAATTCTCCCGCTAGGCATTATAAAGACCTTTGGAATTTCCATGCAGAAGTGGGCAAGAGGCTGTCTCTAGGGTCGGCTTTTGACCTTTCCATGTATGTTTGAAGAAAAAGGCTTGGAAGGGAATTCTTGTTTGAGTCTGGCCTTGCGATTGGCTGCAAATGGAAAAGACTTCTCTCGGCAGGAAATGATGCCATCACATGGAGGAGTTGTTTTTTGGACTGGCCAAATGGAAAATGTTCTTTAATGAAAACACAGAATAATCAGCCTGAGCGTGGGGGAGAAGCACTGGGAGGAAAAATGAGAAAAAATCCATATTAAATAGATGCGCCGACCAGCATACTGATGAGGAAAGGGATTTAGAGGTTATTGTAGGGGGAAAAAAACTCTTCAAGTTATTATCCTAATGCTTTTCTGTGGCTTAAAGAGTGAACATATGAAAAAAAAAAGTGAATACATGGAATGTGTCATAAGTGGGAGGAAAATGCCAGTCAAGAGTGGCCGTGACTAGAGGCACAATCGCCACTTTTTAGAGCCGGGTAGAGTCCAATATTGGGGGCTATCACCCAACCCGTATCCTAAATTTACTTTTACCTTTCAGATTATTTCTCCCAAGTTTCATTTAGAAAATGTGGTCACCAAGTGATCTGTATATGTCCATGGTAACCATAGCGACTCCCCCTTACTAAGCCCTGATGGGTATTCTAAGTTCTTCAGAGGTCTTAACTCTTTGAGTTTTTCCTATCTTACTTTGAAGTAGGTACTGCTATTATCCTCATTTGACTCAGGAAATGAAGTCATTGAGAAGTTAAGAACTATGCCCAGGTCAGTAGCAGTGGGTGGTGATATCTGTATATACAATCTGCCCGTATATACTGACCTGGCTATCAGTATTATGCTATTCTGTGTCCACAGCAGAAAGAAATGCATGGTCAGACCATTGGCTCAGGACATAGGACGTGTCATTGAATGTTTCTCAGCTTCCATTTTTTTTTTGTCTACAGAATAGGAATAATCTTTAACTCACAGGTTTTTGGTGTGGATTGAGTGAATGGTCATGAAGTTCTTAGGACAGTATGTGGCATAAGTAACTCACTTCCCCATACCCGTGTCATCCTTGCTTTAGAAATGTTTAGAAGCCAGAGCCTTAGGAGTTTCGGAATGTGACGTGATGTATGAGCTATGAGTCTGGTTTCTGAGCCAGTGCCTCTGAGGACGTGTATCCCACTGGGTTGAGGTCCCAGTGATGTCCCGGGGGGTGGTGGGGGATCAGAATCAGGGACTAATGAGATTGTTCCCTTGCCCTCGTATGCCCATGCCACCAAGGTAGACATGGCCTAGGAAAATGAGACTTAAAATTAAATTAGTCCCTCGGATCCCTTGATGCTTTCTCCAGACAGTGACTACCTCTATGCTGCTCACAAATTTAGCTTTAATGGGCCTCATGGTTCAGGCATGCCCTTTACCCAGCCCGTGGTCTCAAATGGAGGCTGAAGTCCTTGTCATCTTGGGGGATGCACAGATAGGCAATTCGAAGAAAGGATGGGACTGCGCTGAGAATGGTAAATAACCCATGTTGGAGGCAGAGGGTGGGTGCCCAGGACCCAGTGTTCTCCCAGCCCACACCACCCACATGGGGCAACAGAATTAGACACCAACTGACTGGGAGATTTTTGGAATCACTTCCACTGTCCTAGATATTTGAGGGTCCACAAACCTAGAATTGTCTCAACCAACATTTCAGCTAGCATAAATGACTGTGCTCGGATGGCGCCAAAGCACAACCCAGACCAGAAAGGACTTGGGTTGCATGTTCACACCTGCCCGGGTTGCCTCCGGGCACCATGCACAGAGTCCACCTTCTACTTCATTATCCTGGGACTCATGATAGACTATGGATTACACAACTGACTTTTTGGACAGCACTTACTGTGGTATTGTGGTCAGTTACCATATATGCTGAACACCTACTATTTGGGGACGTACACTGAGTATGAGGGATTTATCAACAAAACATACAGTCCCAGGGCCGGGCACAGAGGCTCATGCCTGTAATCCCAGGACTCCAGAAGGCCAAGATCAGTGGATTGCTTGAACTCATGAGTTTGAGACCAGCCTGAGCAAAA
>NW_003852469.1:4176791-4284000 GCF_000181295.1 Otolemur garnettii | reverse complement strand
CTCAAAGGGGTAGGGCACTGGCCCCATATGCCAGAGGTGGTAGGTTCAAACCCACCCTCAGCCAAAAACTGGAAAAAAAAAAAAAGCCAGGCATTGTGGCAGACACCTATAGTCTCAGCTATTCAGGAGACTGAGGCAAGAGAATTAATTACCTGAGCCCAAGAGTATGAGGTTACTATGAGCTGTGACGCCATGGCACTCTACCCTAGGCCACAAAGTGAGACTTATTTTTTTTTTTTTCTTGCGAAAAAGAAATACAGTCCCAACCTTCTAAGAGCTCATGGTTTAGAAGGGAGGCAGTCAAATAAACAAGTAATCACAGCATGCTATGGTTGGAAGTGAGGAATACTTGGGGACTGCAGGACAGACCCAGAAGGGGTCTAACCCCTGCCCCCACCCTGAGGAGGAGCAGGCGGCTGGGTGGGCTCTGCAGGTTGGAGCAGCTCGTGCACTGGCCTGGCGGCTCATAGTCTGCTCCAGAATGAGGATGAGCCACGGGACCAAACAAGGAAAGGCTGAGTCGTGAAGGGCCCTCAAGGCCACAGTAAGGAACTTGAACTTCTTGCTGTACATGAATAATTCTTAATTTTTTTTCGGGGACACAGAGTGGAATTTATGACCTTTCTCTCTGGGGAAATAAAAGCACCGCAACACACGTGCACCCATGTACTTTGACGTTTTATGCTCAACTCCAGGGAACATTGCAGACCCTCCGGTACCCACTGTGAATGGTCTAACCCCCGCCTAGCAGTAGAGAGATCAGTTGTAGATTTTAAGTTGAGCAGAGTTTTGTCCCTCTAATAACTGACCCTATGGTGACAAGGAAATGGTGACATGGACGATGGACTGGAGTAAACACAGCCTGAGGGCAAGGAAGGTGGGACCCCCATTAGAAGCTGGTGGGAAGGGTTTTGTGCACCCTCTTCCATCTTCAAACTTTGGTTAGATGATGGACAAGTTGCAAACCCCACTTGCTGGGCTCTGAGCATTTTCTGCCACAATCCTGTCCTTTCTGGTGAGGGTGGTGCCCGTGGCCTTAACCCCAGCTGTGAGGAAGGTAACAGGAGGGCAACAAGAGAGGCTGTGACCTCCAGATGCTGTCCACCGCCCCCTGGGGACAGATCCTGGACACTGATACCTCAGACATCCATCTCTGAGAGTGTGTTTTCAGGGCACGTTGTCTACTTCTAACAACCAGGGTGGTATCTTTGTTGGAAAAGAGGAAGTGTTTGGGTGACAGGGCCCTCCTGGTTCCTCTGTGTTCTGGAGGGGCAGGGATGTGCGTTAGTTTAGCAGTGGAAGAGGGATTTAGGGATCTGAGCCTAATCCCTGTTCTTCCTGTGAGACCTTGGGAAAGGGTTTCTGCTCTACTCCTCCTGCATCCATTCAACGGCAATCATAATAAAAATGCTGACTTGCCTGGGGAGGTGCGCCCAGAGGAGAGGATTATAAACCTCTGGGTAAACTTGGGATGAAGGTGACCCAGCAATGACAAATGGTGGCATTCACTAAAAGAAGCAGCAGCAGGGCAGGCAGCTTTGACTCTCGGGAAGATCTTTGATTTGTTCCATCAGAAAAGGGGCCTCCCTGGAGCTCTGAGAAACGAGGGAGCTCGGCAGTCTGTCCTCGTCTTCTGCGACTGTGTTGCGGGTGACACTGATACTGTGAATGCTGGAGAGGGCAAGGTTGAGGCTGGCCAGGGATTAGCTTCACTACCTCTTGGAAACAGCTGCTGATGGAAGGCAGGGCTTGCTACCCTTTGCTACCTTATAGATGTTACTACAAATATTTTGGTTTAATTGAATTTCATTGAAGCCAAGACAGCCTGCGGCAGGGACTAGCTGTCCCCCCATAAAGTGGGCGCAAACTGTTCAGATGGTTTCGGCTTCCCCAGGTCATGTTGAGACGCCTGCTACTCCCATCTGTCCCATTCCACGCCCGCTTCTTTTTTTTTTTTAGGCTCATTCTTATACCTGCATACCATGGAAATGGTGAGCCCTGTTGGAATGTCAACCAACCTGACATTCTCTTCCCGAGCCCCACACGCTTGCTCCACAGAGCCTCGCCTCTGTTGGGCTCGATTTTTTTTTTTTTTTTTTCAAGAGATGGGTTTGTCACCATCTCTGTTGGTTGCTCTGGGGGAATGTAAGAGAAGGGTAGCTACAGGTAACAGATTATTTTTAATGCTGCCTTGTTATTTGGAACTGATTTTCCATATGTTGTTGTTGTTCCATTCCTTGCATGAATTTTCTCAAATATTTGTAACATATGTCATATCTATATGCAGATTTTAAATTATGGATGCCTTCATCCAATCATTTTTCGGAGGAGGAAAAAAATCCGAGTCTAATACTCTCAAGCAGGGCCACAGTCTCCTGGGCATCAGATATCATTCAGGTAGACACATCTGGTGAAATGCATCACATCAAATTAGTATCAAGGGTATTGAGACTCTGAGACTACAGGCAGACAATCCCCCTCTAATGCACTGCTTTTTAGATTGTTGGGGAAACTTGAATCCCAATTCTCCTGTGAAATGAGTGATACTAACATGCCTGCTCAAATGCTCAAAGTGAAGATCAAAGCAGCAGTGTCCAAATTGGCTTTGCAAACAAAGCAGCTCCTTGCTCCCCCCCTGGGGATACCGTGCTAATTTTATCAACTCTCCCTGGCTCTTCTGCTATTAAATAGCAATAAATAAAAGTTTTTTTTTTTTTTCTGGGTTTGCCAGTGGCTTATTTGTCTGACAAACAAGCTCATTTCCTTTTAAGTATGAGGTTTTAGTCCAACTAATAGAATTAATCTATTTTTAATGAAAATGAGAATGGCTTTTACTTAGAAAGCTACCTACCCATCTCCCCCTCTCCGCACCCGGCCCCACCCCCAGCGACTCCTCTGAACACGCACATGCAGCCATGAATATTTCAATACATCTCAGGCATTCCGATCAATATGGGCAACTCTCAGGCCCTATTGATTTTCAGAGGTTTGACTTGCAAAGGTGATAAAATATTTCTTGACTTATGAAACCCAAGTTAAAGCGGTTTCGCTGGCCCTTCAACTTGGGCCAGACATTTTTGTGTCTCTTTTTTTTTTTCTCTTCCTCCTCCCATATTCCTTTCTGTTCAGTCTCTCTCCCTCCTTCATCTACTCCCCGTACCCACCACACAGTCCCAGGGTGGAGACTTATGACTAAGCAGTAAGTCCTGGAGAATCAGCCACCATTTCCCCACTGGGTCCACTGTGGGTCAGAAGGAGAGAAGGGGCTGAGGGAAGGGAGCAGCCCCAAGCTCTATCCAGGCCCCATCCACCCCGCCCGCAGGGCCTCTGCCAGCTTCCCTCCCGTCTCTCTGATTCATTTATCAGCACAGCCAACTCCTCCTCCCACACACCTCTGAAGATGTAATCCCAGAAGGCGACCCTAGCAACATACGAGGAATTCCCCACTGAGGCACAGGAGCTGAGCTGCTCCATATGGGTAGGAAATAAGCTCATTATACAGTCAGCCATGTCCAATGCCAGGATGCACGTTGTTATAAGTTTATCCAGCCTAGTTATGAAGAAATGAACCTGAGATTCTTGGAACATTTTACTGAAGCTTTGGTGGCCGATCTGCTGTGGTGTTAGATGCTGGCAGTTCTAGGTTCAGATTTCTCCCACTAGCCCTGGGATGTTGGGCACTTCCCTTCTTGGGCCTCTACTTCCTCATTAGTAAAATATATTCATCTGTTCATTTATTGAACAATTTTTTTCTGGGATTTATCCTATGTGCCAGGGATGGGGGGATAGATGGCAAATAAGGTAAATATGATGTCGGCTCATGTGAAGTTTATTGTCTGCCTGGGACTAGCCAGGGGCGTACGAATGTTCCCTCCACTCCTGTCCTCCCATGCTATCCAGAGGTCCTCAAACTTTTTAAACAGGGGGCCAGTTCACTGTCCCTCAGACCGTTGGAGGGCCCAACCGCAGGCCCCAGGATGAGTTGGCTGCTAAGCAGGACAAGCAGTGGCGGCAAAAACACCTGGCGGGCTGGATAAATGTCCTTGGTGGACCGCATGTGGCCTGGAGGCTGTAGTTTGAGGATGCCTGGGACAGTGTAATACGTGCCATAAATACGTTATTCTAGTGTTTATTATCTGTACCCTTACTAGACTGCGTGTTGCCTGTGGGCATGGATGGTGCATAGAACATTGGAGATGCCCACTGGGTTTTAGTTGAGTAAGTTGGCTATTTATATTTTGTGTCCTGTCCGATGTCAGGTGTGATCAAGCAAGCCTTACAGGAAACACATTCACTAGTCCTTCCTGAATGGTTTTCCACCCCACCTCTTGGGTAAGGAAAAGCACCCAGAAGGCCTGTAAGCAAGTGTTGATAAATTGTGACTGCCTCTGCGATGGAAATTTAGAGGTGACTCAAATGTCCCTGTCACCAAAACAGGCAGAAACCTTGAAGCACTATCACAACACATGATGAATGAAAGTGTGGTAGGACACGGGGGGTGCGAGGACAGCTTGTTTTTGATGATGGCCTTGAGATGGGGTTTACACTTGAACCTTTTAATGGAAGCCACGTTTGATGTTACATGGCAGACATAGCCATGTGAATGTCAACCAATTTTTGCCTCATCTACAGACTCAGTGGCGTGGAGTAGAAAAGATGCCCAGGCTCTTTCCAACACTGACTTTGCTCGATTCTACCTGGCATTGATTATGATGCATGTGAGCTCAAAAGTTGGTCCCCTCTTCTGCCCTTTTCCCTGTGAGTCTCACAGTGTGGGGCTTCCCAGGAGCCCCCACCGGGCACCCACAGCTCATCAGATGGCCCTTCCTACGCTTTCCCCTATACTTAACCTGTTGTAAGGAAAAAAAAATTATCTCTGCCACTGAACTTGGAGCTCTCTGAGGGCAAAAATGGCTTCTTACTCACGGTCACATTTCCACCCTCTTCCTAGTAAAACAGGTATTGATAAATGTCTAATTTGAATGCAGGATCCCAGAAGGAAGGCTTTGATTTTCATGGGGAATTCGTAAATATTAATCCCGGGATGTGGGTTAATTATTGTGGAAATGCGTAGGGCCAGCAGCAAGGGAAATGATGTGCCTCCTTTGTCCTGATCCCTTAGAGCAGTGGTCCCCAACCTTTTTGGCACCAAGGCCTGGTTTCATGGTTGACAGTTTTTCCATGGAGGAGGAAGATGGTTTTGATATGAATCTGAAAGCAATTGTGAAGATAGGTGTAGGGTGGTCTGATTTAACACACAGGCCCTGAGATGTTTTGCAAAATTAACTTTGGGGAACTTCAGGAGGCCCCTCAAAGGGAGGGACAGCTGTCCTCCAGAGCATCTGAAGCTAAGATCATTTGGGACCTCCCGCCCTTTGTGATTTCCGATCTACATGTTATGATATTCATGGAAATTGAAAAAATAATTTCAACTATGAGTCCACATCAGAGGTCTCAAGGAGGGTGTTCTGAATTGATTTGCTGGGAGCTGCTGCTTATCTTGTGAAGCAGGGACTTTGTTTACATGACCAGACTCTCTGATCCTCCCTCTGATGTTGGGGGCAGGATGGGGACAGTATCCATATACTTTCTCCAGCAGAGAAGAATCCCTTTGACATCACCCTGCCTTGCATTGACATTGAGCGGTTCTCTAATAAATATTAGTTGATGAGCACTGCACACCCCAAATAGTGTTAAGTGTTGACTTTGGAAGGTGATCTGCCACAGATTAGAACTTCAGGGCTAAAAAGGCACTTGGTCAGACCCCCATACTTTAATAACGAAGAAACCGAGGCCCAGAGCGGTGAAGTGACCTGCATTAAGGTCATATTAATAGTAATTGTACAAATTAAATAGGACAGAGGTCTCACGACTGCCAGTTTGGTGCCCTGCCCCTTGTTGCAAATATCATACCATTTTTTCCAGGCAACGACGGCAGAATAAAAATAATAAAAGATTCTAGGCCATTTGGTCACTTTTCCCTGAAAACAAGGAGCTCATGACTTATGCCACAAACTGAGAAGTTGAAAATGATTTCTCCTCGGGGCATTATTGTCAAGAAAATATTCCCTCTCTCTTCCTTCCTGCACCAGGGAAGGAGGATGAGCTGTGGGACCTGTTTGGCCAGGGAAGTGTGAGCAGATGTGAAAACACCAACACCGAATGTAGGCAGAGGCGGGCTGGTGTACTTTGGGTTCTTGGGTTCCTTCACCATGAGAAGAACGTGCTCCATCTTCCTACAACAAAAAGACATGGGACAGCTTTGACCCCAGCCTGGAGCATTTTGCTGAAGGGCTCACCTACAGACCCAAAGGGCAAGGATAGGGGGTTGCTGTCGAAACCATGGACACTTAGGCAGACTGTTTATTCTACAGCATTATCACAGCAAGAGCAAATCCACCCAGAGGGACCCAGCCTTAGATATTTATGTCTTGCCCTGACTTTTCACGTTGCAATGCACAAGGTCAGATTGCCATCTCGTTTTTCAGATTGCATCCCAATCAGATTCAGGGGTTTTTAGAAGGTCATGCTAGGAAACAATAAAAGCACAGCCCAAGTTAAGATACACGTGTCCGTATCCTTCCCACCTTTCAGAACTCACTTTCCTGGGATATTTAAGCATAGGACTCTCATTGCCTTCAAGGTTTAAAAAAACCAAGGCAGTTTGGTTTGACCTATTATATCCTTATCAGTCAACCATCTATTTTCTACTTATATATCTATAATCTGTCCACCCACCTCTGTATTTGTTTGAACTGGGAAAAGATGATCTGAAAGCCCTGTTGTGTTTACGGTTGTGAGGTTGACATTTTAGTGACTAAAAAAAATCAGCTGAGTTGATAATGTTTAGGTTGGTCTGTTGGCATCTGATTATGCCTGTTTCCAGATCCAAGCAGTTGTTAATGAAACAGTTGCTGTTTTGTTGACAGAACATTAATTACTTGATCTTAGGACTCAGTAATTGCACAGGCCCCTTCTGTATACATTACTAATTACATTAGCAATTATATGGCATTTTAAAGACAAAGAAATGACTGAAGCAATTGCAGTGTCACAGGTAACCTGCTGTTAGACTTCAATCAAATGCCTAACGTGTCTCCGTGATGTGCTGGAACCAGTTCTGGCAGATCTTGTGACACTGACTGAAGAAATAGCCTAAGACTCCTGTCTGTGAACCCACCGCCCAGTGGCGAGCCCAACAATGTGGATAAACCTCCTTGTCTTTCTCTGTTGAAAGCAGAGAGAGGGCAAGAAAAACGAATTCATTTATTCAACACATAGGCACTAAATACCACTCTCTCAGGCACCAGGGATACAGCCCTAGTCCGTGAACTTCAGGAAGTTTATGATTTGGGGGAGGAGACAGACTTAAGGACTGACCACTCAAATAAATGTCTCTAATAGTCAGGGTAAGGCTTGTTAGCTGCTGTAACACACAACCCCCAAAGTCTCAGAGATTTACGATAAGAAAATTGTACTTACTTGTTCATACCCTGGACAGCTCATTTTAGCTGGTGACTCAAGGATCTGGGTTCTTCCAGGGGGTGGCCCCATCTGTCTGGATTCCTTAGTTCCCAGCGAGTGAAGGATCTTGTGGGAGATTTTAGACACCAGGGCTGGAAGGAGCGTACATAGTTTTTCTATATTCTGTGGCCAAAATTGATCCTAAGGCTTTCTCCTCACTGGAAGGTAGGCTGGAAAATGCAAAGGAAAAGGAAGTGAGCATGACGCAGCCCCTGCCATGCTACATAATCACAAACGGTAACTGGTGCTCGGAAGGGCACGTGGTGGTGTATAACATGCAGTGGGAACCCACTATCCAACCAACACCCATTCCCGCTGCCTCTGCTATGAGTTCTCTTATTGCCCTAGGGAAAGGATTCTCCTACATTGCGTGTAGTTTTTCTGGGCCATAACCTTAACAGGTGCAACACAAAGACAAAAATTGAATGTGACTCACTGCCATCAAAGTGGCACAAACTATCAGTTTCGGGTCCCTAGATCCCAGTGTCTGCCCTTCTTGAGTCTATTTTCCAGCTTTCCCAATGAATCTCAACCTAACCTCACAATCAATGTTCTAATTAGTCCCCTGCCTTCCTAGGTTAACCTGTTAGTTTCTGTACTTGCAGCCAAAGAACCCTAATTGACCCAGGGGGACAATTTATACTATGAGGTGTAGAGAAGCTTCTTTGAGCAAGTGGCATTTTTGCTGATAAATGAGGCAGGCAAAGAGCAGAGAAAATTATTTTTAAGGCACAAAATTAGTACATGTGCAAAGGCCCTGAGGTAGAGAAAAGCGTTTAGTGCTTGAGCCCTGGAAAGCTTATCTAGCTGGAGTTTGGGGAGTCAAAGAAAATGGCACAAGGACAGATAGGGTAACGGGTTTTTCTGGTTCTTTGTATGCAACGGTAAAGCTTTTGGGTTTTATTCTAAGTGCTGGGGAAGGCCACTGAAGGTTCTGAGAGAGAAAGACTCCTGAGCATTCCAGCTTATGCTTTCCCCAAGCCACTCAGGCTGATCTGTGGGAGACAGAAAGGGTGAGATAGAAGCAGGAACGTAACTTGAGTCCATTGGAGCAGACAGGAGGGACAACAGGGGCTGTGTTGGTGACCGGCCAAGAAAATGAAGAGGGGAAGATGGACCCAGGCTATGTCCTGGTATCAAACTGACATGCCCTGGTGATGAGAAGCTTTATGGAGGCAGAAAGATGGGGAGGTCTGGGGTGACTTCCAATTTCTGGAGGTTATAATGAGGGGATAGGTGAAGGTGGAGGAACCAAGAACTCCTTTTCAGTGTGTGCCATGTGAATTGTCCTGGAAACTTCAAGCAGTGATATCAAATGTCAGCATGGATGTTCGGAAGTTCTGAACTAGAGATAGAAATTTAGATATTGTGGGGATAGACGTGGTGTTTGAAGCCATGGAAAACAGTAGAAAAATATCTCTAAAGTCCTCCCTGCTCTGATAACTTCTAGATCTCTTAGTCAAGACACCAAAAGTCCAACATCTATACACATCTGCCCAGGTTTGACCTGTGCCGTGGAGTCCTGTACTGTAGACTATCTCGTCCAGCCCCACTGGGCTAAACCACCAGTGGTGCAGCTCCCATGTTCCCTAACCTTGGCAAAGCCTCATGCCCATGTAATTTCCCCATACCCGTCTAATCCCTCGCCTTATTTTCTGTATGAAGAAGCCTTGATTCTGCCTCTCCTCACCCAAAGCTCTCTGTGTTCTCCCACTGTGGACTGGGGTCCCCCTGTCCTCACTAGTGGCTCTAACTAGTCCTGGTCTCTGGGTTATTTCTGCTTCCCCAGCTGATTCAGCCTAGTTTAGTTCCAGCCTACCAGAAATAACATAGGGCCACTGCATACCTTGACAGTGTCCTGTCCACTGGCCTAAATACAGCTTCCTAGAGTTGAGGGAAGGGAGAGAGCCAAGAGACAGAGCAGCAGAGGCTGGTCCCTGCGAACCCAGACTGGTGACCTGAAACCAGAGAAGCCCCCCAGACGGTGGGAGAATGTGAGCGCCCCAACTGACCCCAACCCTAAGCACTGACCCTCACAGCCTGGGGTTGGCTTTCCCTGTGTGCTGGGAACACGCCCGGGAGGAAACCGGGGGGCCCAGCTAGGCCAGGGTGTTGCCTGTGAATTTGAACTTGATCGGTCCTGACGTTTCTGCCATTGTTGTTGCACATATGGATCAGATCAAAGGGGATCATTCACAAACACTTTGAAACATTTAAAGGACGATCCAACATATGGCTTGTAGTTGTAATGATCACTGCAGAGGGAGGGCGTTCCTCTCCAGTATCACCCAAGTAGTCAGTTACAGTTAGGTGGCAAATTGGCAACTGTACAACGTGCTTTCTTGGGCAGCCTGCTACCTGTAGCTGTGGTGACCATACGGTCTACATTTTCCAAGATGGGTCAGATTTCCTAGAATTTTATTCTTTTCTTTTTTTTTGCATTTTTTTTGGCCGGGGCTGGGTTTGAACCTACCACCTCTGGCATGTGGGGCTAGTGCCTTACCCCTTTGAACCACAGGCACCACCTGAATTTTATTCTTTATAAGTAATTTGTTAAATTCTTAACTAAGCATAATGTAATTATGAAGCCTACTTTTCTCAAGAATGAATTCCTGAGAATAAAAACCTTGTTTTGAGAGGTACACACGGCATGGGAAGTACTCTGAGAACTCATAGCCCCCTGTTCCAACGTGTCCCACCTGACCCCCCTGTTCCAACATGTCCCACCTGACAGAAGGACAAGCAGGGACAGTCATGTAGAGAGGTGGCCAACTATGGAGGTCCTACTCTATACATTCTTCTTAACTGAGACAGAATCTTGTTCTGTCATCATAAACAGAGTACGGTGGTATCATCCTAGCTCACAGGAACCTCAAACTCTTGGGCTCAAGTAATCCCCCCACCTCAGCCTCCTGAGTACCTGGGACTATAAGTGTGCACCACCATGCCTGGTGAATTTTTCTATTTTTGGTAGAGACAGGGTCTTGCTCTTGCTCAGGCTGGTCTCCAACTCCTGAGCTCAAGGGATCCTCCTGCCTCAGTCTCGTAGATAGCTGGGATTACAAGCATGACCCACCATTCCCAGACCCATAGCTACAATTTTTCTTTTGCTCATGTGAATCAGAGGTTTGATGAATCTTGGAACAAATTCCTGTTAGGTGCTTGGTACTTTCACACACTATTTTTAAAGTAGAAACTCATCCTCCAAACAACTTTATACAACACATACAAAAACATCTGACAGAAAATCAGGACACCAAATCTCATAGGCTCACACTCCTTATATAAGGTTGCCCTGCTTAGAAGCAGCCAAATCATGATTTCAACTCCATTATTATGACTCCAAGACCAATTTTCCCCCATACATGGCAGTAATTGTGTTTAAAAGTTGATCTTCCTTTAAAACAGAACCAGAAAGCTAAAATATTATCCAATAAACCCCTAAATCTTCTAAAATTAAGGCTAGAGAAGTGTGTAGGTCATTTTGAGAAGTAATTCAACACAGCACCACCTGGCCAAGAAAACATTTGAAAGGCAACAACCAAAATGACAGCCACCATTCTGACTTTTGATAATAATATTATAGGTGATTTGTTCCCAAACCACTGTCAAGTTTATTGTTCAGTATGCAGAGTGGCTTTGGGGGGACTTTTTTGGTATAGACTCTATAGAAATAAACTCTGGTTTCTACAAAGGACCTCATCAAAGGCATTTGGTACAACTTGTTCCAAGCCAAAAATCACATTTATTCGACATGAGTTGGAAGACAAGGTCATGGATATACACGAGGCAGTGCTTTGAAGGGTGGAAGGAGAAAGAACTAATATTTTGATTCCTTTTATGTGACAACATGAAAGGGGTGCCTTCACCTATTTTACCTCATTTAATCACCACCGCTCCACCACAAGGCAGGTAACATCGTTCCAGTTTTGCTAGTGAGGAAACTAAGGCTAGGGAGGGACAAGGGCTTCCTTGTGGTTACTTGGCTAGTGAAGAAAATGCAGGAATCAAGCATGGCTCCCAGGTTCTGGGTTTAAACAAATGGGCTCATGGCATTGCAAATTGCTGATATGGAAAACTCAAGTTGGAGGGTAGGTTTGGGGGGAGAAATTGAAAGTTTATTTTGGGTATGTTGAGTTGAGCTTTCTGGGAAATCTCTGAGCAGGCAGCTGTCTGAACCTCAAAAGCAGAAATATAAATCTGAGAGATGTTGGTGTATAAATGAGTATTAAAAGCCAGGCTCAGGGGGAGAGTATAAATTGGCACAACCTCTACAGACACAGGCAGCCATATAATTTATCATCCCAACCAGATGCGTTAAAGAGCAAAGGTATTTTCGTTAATAACTACATGGAGATGATGTCTTCAGCAAACCAGAGCAGGTGGACATTCCTCCTCTAGAGGGTGATCTGGCAAGATCTGAAAACTACAACTGCACATATGTGTTCACCCATTCCTGGGCACTTAGCTTGCAAATATACTCATATGGACAAAGTGATACATTTATTACGTATTAATTATATTCATAGTAAAATAGAAATGATGCAAATGTCAATAAATAGAGGAATGGGCAAACAAAATTTGCATTAAAAAATGGAATACAATGCAGCTATTAAAACTCAGACTCCTCTTCACGTACTAATACAGGAAATACCCAAGATGTAAAGTTCAAAAAAAAAAAAAAGTACAAAATAGTGTGTAGCACTATTTGTGAAAAGGATATATGCAGAGGGTGCAAAAAAGTATGCATATTTTGGGACAGGAACTGTGGCTCAAAAGGGTAGGGTGCCGGCCCCATATGCTGGAGGTGGCAGGTTCAAACCCAGCCCTGACCAAAAAAAAAGTATACATATTTTAAGAAAGGAAAAACTGTATTAAAATTGTTATACTGATAACAAAAGATGAATACAAGTCCTGTTGAGCACCTCATATAATTGCAAAAGTCAAATGTGACTTGAGTATTACAATTTTAATACAGTTCTTTCTTTCTTAAAATGTGTGTACTTTTTTGGTACCCGTTGTTATAGGAAATATTACTAAAACTCATATTTTATATATCAACACATAGAGAAATATTTTGTAAAATTTGGTAATGAATATTTTATAAAGGAACATTTATCTACAATTTCCCATTTTCCCTATGTATGTCTGGCAAGCTTTGGGACAACATATACATACGTATATACACTCTGTCTAGCCATCCCTGTACCCATCTACCTATCTTTATATCTATTGATCCATCTACCTACTTCTATCTATCTATCTTTCTACCTCCCTACCTATCTATTCATCCACTCATACACAGAGAGAGACTGACTACCTCTGGGAAAATACACAACAAATTGGTAATATTGATCGTCTCCAAAGAATGAAGTTAAATGGCTATAGGACAGGTGTCAGAAGGGAATTCTTCATTTTACCTTTTTTGACTATCTTGAATTTTTAATCATGTTAAAATATTACCTATTCAAGAAAAAAAGCTATTAACTTCAATATGATAAAGTCAGGCTAAACTTTAAAATTTATAGAAAAAATACGGGACTTGTGTTTCATACTTTATTTCTTACAAGGCAAGAACTGCAAATACTTTAGATTATGAAGCAATAATCTCTAGTTCTCATGTGTGATAAAGAAGATATCTTCCTCCAGACCAAATGACACTTAGACTGATGCTAAGTGAGAGGTGGCAAAATCAACTGTCAACCAGAATTCCAGTGTAGAACCTGGAAAAGGGTTATAAGAGCATCCAGATGGGTGGTGAGGATTAGCAAGAAGCTCTGTAGATACTTCCAGCTAGGAGACGCGAGGAGGAGAGAGACCCCTTCCTGCTCATGGATGAGTGGACAAGAAACAATGTGGGTCTATAAACATGTTCTGAAAACATAACGGATGTAGAGCCCACAAGACAAACCATATCATTTTGAAGATTTTCTAAATAAAACAAATTTTGCATGATATCTTCATCATAATCTTAAAACTTTATGAAAAATTAGCGTCAATGAAACAATATGTACATCATTTAGAAGAAAGAGATGGGCTAAAGGTTTAGGCTGAAATTAAAAGAAAAAAATCCATATGTATACAACTACAGGTTGAAAATCAAAATCGAAGACTGCAAAAAGTTTCAGCCAAGATGGAATAACTGGTAGCAGGCTAGTCCTTCCTCTTTAAACAACAAGAAAACTGGACAAAATATGCCAAATAACTATTTTTAGATATTAGAAACAAGCAGACCAGGACTGTAACGGTGAGAGAAAGGAAACAAAACAGTGAGCCCTATAATTATTGTGGCTTTCTGATACCCAGAGACAGAGGGAGATGTCCAAAAATGTGTATCAGGGGCTTTCAAGGCTGATAATGAAAAAAAAAAATTTTATATACAAAAGGCACTATTTTTTAGCCTTACCATAATTCTTTTTTTTTTTTAATTATCATTGTGTACATTAATGCAGTCATGGGGTACAATGTGCTGGTTTTATATACAATTTGAAATATTTTCATCAAACTGGTTAACTTCATGGCATTTTCTTAGTTATTGTGTTAAGACATTTATATTCTACATTTAGTAAGTTTCACATGTACCCTTGTAAAATGCACTGTAGGTGTGGTCCCACCAATAACCCTCCCTCCACCCATCTTCCCCCCTCACCCACTTTCCCCATATTCTTGGGCTATAATTGGGTTATAGCTTTCCTATGAAAGCTATAAACTGGTTTCATAGTAGGGCTGAGTACATTGGATACTTTTTCTTCCATTCTTGAGGTACTTTGCTAAGAAGAGTATGTTCTAGCTCCATCCATGTAGACATGAAAGAGGTAAAGTCTCTATCTTTCTTTAAGGCTGCATAATTTTCCATGGTGTACTTATACCACAATTTAGATCTACCATTAGATCCCATAATTCCACTGGTAGTGAATATTAAGTTACACATACACAGTGTAGTTCCACAAACTGTACAAAATCTGCTACTGGAGGTCTGCAAAGCTGAGCAATTGACAGAACTCACTAAGACCTGAAAGATCATCCAGTTCCTGCTATTCAAAGTATGAAGACATTAAATATGTGAGCATTCAGTAGGGACTCTAAAGGTCACATCATAGTGATAAGATGAAATGAACTCCAGAGTAAAAGCTATTCTAGGTTTTACTTAACAGAACTCACACAAATTCACAGAGAATTAGTGATCAGCAAGTAACTTTAATTGCCTTGCCAAAGTAAAAATCAACACTCTTTAAAGGAAGATAACAAAATCTAAACACTGAGCAATATTATAGCCACAAGATCTAGGGTTCACAAATCTAGAGATAATTGGATTAGCAGAAAAGGACTTGAAAATAGATTTTTATAAGTATGTTCAAGGATGTGGAGGAAATTATTACCAAATAAGGAAGAAAGGGAAGACATAAAAAGGAATCAATTGGAAATTTTAAAACTTAAAAATGCATGATCTAAAATGAAAAAACTTAATGAACTCCATAGTATATCATACACAATACAAGAAAGTATCAGTAAACTTGAAGATAGAGCAATAGAAATTATTTACACTGTAGCATAGAGAGAAATGGATTTATTTTAATATGACAGAGCTCCTCCCTGATGAGGAAAATGGTGGCACCAGAAAGGAATCTGAAGAAAATCCAAGAGCACAACCCTCTAAGTCCTTGATCCAATTGATTAGCAAAAAGTCATAAGGCAAGAGAGTCTCAATAATTAATATTGATTGATAGATATTCTTCTATCTTAAAATGTCACTTTTCTAATATCCTGAACTACTTTTTAAAAATTATCTTGTTAGGCCACCAAAAAAAGGTCAAAAAAAAAAAAATCATGCAATGGCTTGAATGGTTGTGTCCCTCAAAATTCAGATTATTGAAATCCTAACCCCAGAGGTGATGGTATTAAGGGGTGGGCTTTGGGAGGTGATTAGGTCATGAGGGTGGAGCCCTCATGAATAGGATTAGTGTCCTTATAAAAGTGAATCCCCCGATTTTGGACTTCCCAACTTTCAGAACTTATTTCATTTCTTTAAAAGAAAAGTAATAAGAAAACTGTTAAAAGTAAATGTTGAAATATAAATAAATTCAAGAATTGGTTCTTTGGGGGAAACGTACCAAATTACTAAAAATCTAACAAAAGCCTTATACTAAATTAGACCATAAGAAAAAAAAAGTTATAATTCTATGCTAATCAATTAAAAATTTTCAATGGTTATTTATGTAGAAACATTGAAAGCGGTAATATTGACACAAGATGAAATATAATTCTCAATTATTCACTAATAATGAATAAAATGAAAGACGCTGTCAGTGAAATTTCTCCAAAAAGGCTCTCAGTTCAGAAGTTTTAATGAGCAAGCTTTTCCTTTTTTTTCAGGAAAAATAATATTCTCCTGTTATGTAATCTAGAAAATAACACAATTCTTCTAGTTTATCTTATAAGTGTCTCAAGAATACAAGCTTAGTGCTGCTAAAAATGAAAAATATAAAACAACCTTACTTTTGACTCAACTGGCAAATCAAATCTAGCAGCTTATTCAAAGAATACAGCATAATCAGGTCGGCAAAAACGGTTTGATAGAAAAACTATTGATATAATTCATCATCTGTATAAATCAAAGAAAAAGGAATCGTATCATTTCTGCTAGACGCCAAAATACATTTGATCATTTTCAACATCATTCCTGATTTTTAATAAACATTTTTAGAAAGATACCTCATAGCGACAAAGAATAGTTTCCTAACCAGATAAAGGATATTTATGTCAAATTGGCTAGTAACATATTTAATGGGAAAACCTAGATATTAAAGTCAGCCCTCGCCACACCAGCTGGCCATCATTACTACTTTTTAATATTTTCCTGGCACTCTAAGTCCACAGTAAGTCAACAAAAAGAAATATGAAGTATAAATATTGGAAACAAGAGAAAAATGACTTGCCTCTGAGGTGACGAGGATGATATCCCTTAGACGGGCTTACATTTTTGGAAAGCACATTGTCCTTATTTTCTGCTTTTTGTCTGGTCTCATTTTATCCCCGAGGTAATGAGCACCTGGCCTATTAATTGCTTAAAGGAGGGAGAGAAGAAAGCAAAGAAAAACTGGGACTAGCTCAAAAATACTTTCTGTATTTTACACACGGACCAAAAATGTGTACACACATTTTAAGAAAGGAAAACTTGTATTAAAATTCCAATACTCAAGCTGCATTTGACTTCGGCAATTCTAGGAGGTGATCCAATGGGACGTGTAGTCATCTTTTGACATTGGTGTATATTATTATAATTTTCATACAGTTTTTCTTAAAAGGCATACTTTTTTGGCACCCTCTGGATATAAACACAAAGGCGCAGAAAAGAAATCGGGAAAAGACTTTTATTTATTCAAAGTATTATGGGGGTAGAAACGTTTTTGGTTACATGGATCACTTTTATAATGCTCGGGGTCATGGTCGTAAGTGCACCTGTCACCCAGGCAGTGATCCCTGCACCTGGTAATTAGGTTTGCACCCATCCCCTCGTCCTCTCGCCCTCCTGCTTGACTCCTGTGACGTTTTCCTCCTTCCCATGGAAAAGATACATTAAAATACTAACAGGGCGATTTCTCAGCAGTAAGATTATAATCCATTACTTTTGTCGTTGTGCTTTTCTACCGTGTCCAGATTTTCTACAGTGAACATTAACTCATGTAGTGGAAAAATTCACGTTAGTTTTCAAAAGGCCAAGGTCAATGAGGAGAGGAAGGTGTTTGAATGATAGCAGAAGTGGCTGGTAGGGAGTTAGGGAGAACAATCCCCAGGGACTGTGGCGCTGGGGTGTATCGAAGAACCATTGGCTTTGGAACGGGAAGTTTTGAATTCCGTCTCTGGCTGCATCACGTAGAAATGTGTTAATTCCAGGCAACTCCTGTAACTCTCTGAGCTTCTGTGTCCTTTGGAGGAGACTCATTCAACATGTCCCCACCCAGAGGAGCTTCCCTGGAGAAACGGGCTTTTGCTTTGCGTGACCTGATAGCAGCCAATGACAGGACACCAAGTCACCTGGACCCGTTCGTGCTTTTGTTTCATAGTATTAATTCCTGTATTCCATTTTCATTCTCACTCAAAAGTCCCCTAATTTCAACAATAGACTTGTGTGGTTGCCCCAGCTCACTGCCACTGCATGTGTGGGGAAAATGACTATTTCTGTATAATTTTAAACAAAGGTGGACTTCAGTAATTTCTGGCTGCTTGGTTTGAACAAGTGGGCTGTTGGGTCTCAGCTGAGGCCACGTCTGTGGTGGCTGCTGCAAGTGTCTCCGGGAATGACTCAGTCATAGCCTGGCATTGCTGTGTTTCACTCCCTGGTGGGCAGAGCTGTGCTAATGGCATTGATCTTGGTAAAGACTGCAGGCCAAGGGTGTAAAAGCCTAGTAAGCATGTGGGCTAGGGCACAAAGGCGTTGCACCAGGCATAGGTCAGCAGGGGTAGATCAGGCCTCCCAGGTCTCTGTCCTCATAGATTTTTCCCATCCATTCGGGGCCAAGGCAGAGGGCATGGAAGGGGGTCCCCATTCAGTTGGATTCACAAGACTCAAGAGTTTGCCCCAGTTTGGGTCTAAATTTGTAAAATACATCGGTATTGCCTAAAATTATAGATTTCAGGCCCCCAATTGTAGCTTAACACACAGGTTTTTTTTTTTTTTTTTTTTTTCTCCTTCCTCCAAGTATGGCCGGGCCTCTTGCGACACTAAATACTGGGTTCTGGAGAAAACTAATTTTGCTCAGATAAGTGCTCCTATGGCAGTGGGTTTCTTCTGGTTCTAAATTTAGTGCAATACAGGGCTGGTACTATAATAATCTTATGTGTCCTATTAACTCTTTGAACTCTTTAAAAAAAAAAAAATGGGGCTTGTGAGAGGCCCCAGAAAGAGCCACGTCCATTCCATGGAAGGCAGCCCAGCCTGGAGCTGCTGAGGACACCAGACAGAGGCCCTGTACTTGAGACTGAGCAGAAGCAGAATTTGGAAAATGAAATTTTGGACATCAATTACCCTGCCTATCAAGTCCCAGGACAAGTAAAAATTTGAATTAGACTCTAATACCTTTTGACTTTTAATCCAAAGGAGATTTAACTTTGGACTTTAATTCTTTGGAGCTTAAACTTTTTTTGGACTTTCCTTAGAGAAGATTTACTTTTTGAATTTCAGTTATCTCGCTTGGAATTGCCAAATGGGAAGGAGTTTCTGTTCAAACATGATCTCCTTAATGTTGCTGGAATTCTATTATTGAGTATCTTTGTATTGTTATTTAATCATATGGCGGAGTCTTTGAAAAGCATTATATTAGACAGTGCAGCTGAAGATTTTGGTTGGGAAGAGGAAAAACAGAATAGGAAATAAATTTGTACTAAAGTTAGTTAAATTAATATATTCTTAGGACGTCTCCAGAGTCTGCTGAGGGCACATTTTTAACTTACTATCTTCAATCCTAGGGTTTTCTAAAGGAACTATAGTTATGACAGTAGCCAGATCGTGGCTCATCAAGATGGAAGGAGCACTGTTTGAGGAGAGAGTCAGTAATAGAAAATAGCCACAATCTTGGGTGACCCTAAGCTTAATGGTTAAAACCCAGTGGATTAGGAAAACAAAGAACTGAAATGCACCTCCCGGCTTTCTTGGCCCCTAAGCCACACAGACTCTGCAGACGCATCTCAGTTGGGTGGGTCTCAGGCACCACAAGTGTGTGAGCCCCAGGGATTTGCTCTTCTCCATCTGGTCCTGGATTCTTAGTAAATGCACTTGCTGTGGTCCCGAACTTGTACTTGGATGGGCTGCCCAGAGTTTATACTTGTGTGTATCGTGTGTGCCTTTGGTGAGCGGGCTGGGTAGGGAATGTTAACAGACTCGTCAGCCATACCAACCACACTCCCCCATCACTTCTATCAGTGAGAAATCTGACATTTTCCTCTTCACTTGTCTGGCTCCTGTTCTACCCTCTTGTCCTCTGAACTTGGACAAGAACAGGGATACAGTTTACAGAGCCACCAATGAATCTCATTTTTATTTTATTTTTATTTTTTTTGAGACAGAGCCTCAAGCTGTCACCCTGGGTGGCATCACAGCTCACAGCAACTTCCAACTCCTGGGCTCAAGTGATTCGCCTGCCACAATACCTGGCTATTTTTTGGTTGCAGCCGTCATTGTCTGGAGGGCCCAGGCTGGATTTGAACCCGCCAGCTCAGGTGTATGTGGCTGGCGCCTTAGCCGCTTGAGCCATAGGCACCAAGCCTGAAGCTCGTTTTTAAAGGATGACTATTAAAGCACTCCCTACCCCCACCACCATACAAAACTGTATTTATAGGTTAAGCAGATAATGGAAGTAGAAATATTTTGTCAATTGCTCCTTTCTACGTAGTTTGCTCAATGATCATAGTTACTTTGATTAATTCTAAGATAATCATCCTGTCCTTGGTGAATCAGAGTTTAAAATGGGTCTGCTCGCTGCAGGGTCTGCATAGGGTGAAGAGCTATCACTTCAACTTCTTATTCTGTGCTGGGAACGCCAAATGATTTCTCCTTACTCTGATCATTTCTGGCTTTATTGTACCATAGCTGTCCTTAGAATGTTGGGAAGGGTAGGAACTTCTGGTAGCACAAAAGCAAGGAATGCCAACAGGAGACCCTGGGTGTTGTCGTCATAAAATCATGGTTCTCAAATCCAGAAAAGGACTGGACGTTGGTATTGCTAGTGCTTTATGTAAGAAGTGCTGGGGGCGGGGGCTGCTCCCACTCTATTCTTATTTAAGGTTGGAAGGGGCACGGGGTTACCCTCTTCCTCTCTTCTAAGTTGATATCTTTGTGTGTCAACTTCCCATTAGCTATTCTGTCGACACCCCCATCGGCCCCAGCTGCCCAGTGGACCCTGTGCCCCAAGCAGAGGTAATGAGACAGTGTTACTTATATAACCCGGTCTGATTAGAGTCTCAGATCTTTGCACCTCAACAGCTGTGTGTTGTCACCAGTGGAAATTTTTAACTCATCTGCCAATTCCCTGGTCGCCCAAATAAGTGGCTGAAAGAGTGGCTGCTGTTCCATCGTTTATTAGAACGGAATTTAGGTTCTGATAAACCCTAATGCTGAAAATTAGCTCCGAGGAAACTGTGGCTGCAGCTCGTGGTCTCTGGCTGATAGGAGTGCGTAGAATGTATTCAGGTGGGTTCATTTTTTTTTTTTTTTAATCCTGTAGCCAGTTCAGCCCTCAAATTACTTCTGAGCTATTTTTAAAAATGTAATAGGACCAATACTTTGGAGAGCCAGATGCCGTGTGAGGAGGATCCGAAAGCATCTATTACGGGCCCGACATTTGCTCTCCCACAAAGCCTCGAATGATATTGAAAAAGCGCTTCCTTGTCTTCCTGGTGACTTAGCCGCGTCGCTGGAATCCTCTGGGTACTTGCAAGACGTGGCATAATAGTGAAGGCGCTTTAGCCTGCAAAGTCATGTTGGAATCAGCCTTCGGATATTGGCAAAGTCACAGGCATCATTGGCTTTCGAGACAGAGTAACATGGAGAGGCCACCCCGGGGCCAGGGGTGTGTCAATCAATTCATTCAAAAATCAGGCACCTGACCATTCTTTTTGAGGTCTTTGCATAATTGGTCATATATTCAAATGTCTCATTTCAAAATTTGAAAAATCATTTCAAATTTAAAAAGTTAATTTTTAAATGCGTTCTAGAACATTCCTTCTTTTTCTGATATCATGGAGCAGAAACCCTCTTTTCGTCACCTCTTCCTTCCGATTCCTTGGGCCCAGTCCTTAGATATTGTAATTTGTTCCATCTCCTTGGCCTTTTATTTTTCAGGCAAAAATGAACCATAGATCAACCCAAATTCATCAAGCCCCCAGCTGGGGTCTGGGAGGAAGAGGAGGCCATTCAGTGGAGATGTAGGGTACAGCCTTTGGCCTCCCTGGAATTTACAATCTAGGGAACAAAGTCTTTCATTTTATCGTCCCTGGCAGGAAGAGTTTTTCTTTTTTCTCTCCCAAGCTGTTACTCATTTTGGCTATGCCTTCCCCGAACCTTTCCAAGTTCTCTCGATTTTTTTTTTTCTTCCTTTCCAAGGGCCCAGCTTGATTCTAATACAAGAAAACAATAATCTTATTTTAAAAGATTTTTAAATTTAAAAAATATAACATCTTGCTTATATTATTTTAAAATTCAAATGGGAAATCAGGGGAATTAGAGTCCGGGTTAGATTCTGACTCTGTCACCGCCTGGCTCTTAGACTTGCTGGCGATGACATGAACCCCTCTCAGCTGCAGTTAAGTTATTTGGAAAACGTGGATAGTGGCAGCCGATTACAGGCTCGGTGGGCATGTTGGAGACTGAGCATGGGAATATGTTTGTACTGATTTCTTCTTTTAAAGCAACAAATTAAAAATAATATGAAAATACTTGTGTCTTTTTTATGAATTAAAATGAAATAAGGGTCATAGAGTTCAAAAACAGGAGCAGCTGATGCATTGCCACGTCTGTGCTACCTTCCCGGGCAGGGCTCAGTCTGTCCTCCCCACGGCCAGTGGCTTGTGGCTCTGTGCCCCACAGGTCACCTGGTAGCCCTGTGTTGATAAACCTGCCTGTTCCGCAGGCCTTGAGGCAATGTCGAGGGTCATTCATCTGTGTACACTTGTGCTGACCTGACAGCTTACAGAGCGCACACTGTGTGTGGTCACGTGGTCTCTCCCATGGTCCTCCGTCTCCCCGGGTGTCTCTGCTGTCCCCCCGCTCATCCTGGGTGCTTTCCCTAAGCCTTTGCCAATGTATTTGCTCAAGGTTCTGTCTGAGCAGCTTTCTGGCCTCGGTTGTTAGAAGAGCACAGTCAACTCCTCTATGTTGAGAAATGCTTGTTGCTTACTCATCTCTCAGTGAGAAGGAAACTGTTCTTTCTGCCAAGCGCTGATGGGATAGTTCCTTTTACATCTAGGTTGGTGCTGGAAACTGGTGTTCTCCAATCAGCTGTATTCCTGTAGACAAGTGCTCTGTATTCTACCGCCCCTCTTTTTAAAGAGTTTTTTTTTTCCTGTTTTTGTTTTTGAAATACTCATTCTGTCACCTTTTGTAGAATGCTGTGGCATCATAGCTCACAGCAATCTTAAACTCCTGGGCCTAAGTGATGCTCCTGCCTCAGCCCCCTGAGTAGCTGGGACTACTGGTGCTCAGCACAATGCCTGACTATTTTTAGAGGCAGGGTCTGACTCTGGCTCAGGCTGTGAGCTCAGGCAACCCACCCAGCTCAGCCTCCCAGGGTGCTAGGTTTACAGGTGTGAGCCACCGTGCCAGGCCTGTATTCTACTCCTTTAGAACAAAAAATTGGTTCTATTTTTTTTTTTTTAGATCTCTAAGTGTTCTCCAAACATCTTTCCAAAAGGAACGTATTAGTTTGCATTCCCACCAGCAATGTAGAAGTGTTCCCTTTTCTCCACATCCACGCCAACATCTGTAGTTTGGGGATTTTGTGATATGGGCCAATCTTACTGGAGGTAGAGGATATCTCAAAGTAGTTTTGATTTGCATTTCTCTGATGATTAAGGATGATGAGCAATTTTTCATGTGTCTGTAGGCCATGCGCCTCTTCTTCAGAGAAGTTTCTCTTCAAGTCTCTTGCCCACCCTGAGATGGGATCACTTGGTCTTTTCTTGCTAATACGTTTGAGTTCTCTGTGGATTCTGGTTATTAAACCTTTGTCAGAGACATAACCTGCAAATATCTTCTCCAGCACATTGTACCCCATGATTGCATTAATGTACACAGCTATAATTTAATTTAAAAAAAAAAAAAGCAAGGGAAAAAATGGTTCCAAGATGATTGCCTAGAGCCCACCAACAAGGACACCGGGACACTGTCCCTAGGAGCGTCCTTTCTGATGATAGCAGTGTGGACACAGATTGTCTTCCCGCTTTATCTCCAATGATGTATAGGTGGACTCTCTGTGTGCCCAGGGAGCACAGCCTTGCTGTGCTTTATCTGACTTAGAAGAGCGAGGGGATGCCTCCAGGGTCCTCGATGGGGGGGCCTGGGCCTCTATAGGGGCCTGGGGGTGTGGTGTTCCTTTTCCACCCCTTTTTCTCTTATGATAGGCTACCAGGGAGGGGCCAGGATGTAGAGGAAACAATGGTGCCACCTGTACTCAGCCTTACATATTTTGCCCCTTGGATGTACCTTTCTATGTCACTTAAACACCCATGTACACTTATTAAGGAATAATCGATATATTATACATTGCTCACCCTGTCTAAGTTTTGGCCTCTGTAAACACCCCTGTGCCCAGCACCCTGATGAAGACTAATGTATCCATCATCCCTCAAACATTTACCTGAACCTGTGGGTCATTTCCTACTGATCTGGTTTCTGTCACTATAGGTTAGTTTGCAGTTCCTAGAATTATGTATGAATGGAATCATACAGTGCATAGTTTTTTAAAAAGAAATTGAGATATAACTTACACACAGTAAAAATTCACTTGTTTTAAATGTTTTTCTGGGCCCTACAGAGAAGCAGAACCAAATAGTGAATGTGTGCGTGAAGGGAGAGAGGGAAGTAGATATTAGTCTATTTTAAGGAATTGGCTCACATAATTTTAGAGGCTGGCAAGTCTAAAGTTTGCAGGGCAGACTAGAGGAATGAAAACTCAGGCAGGAGTCAATGTTATGGTCTTGTGGCAGGATTTTTTCTGCCTGGATGGAAGTGGATGGAAGTGGAACACATTATTCTTAGTAAAGCATCACAAGAATGGTGAAGCAAGAATCCTATGTACTCAATTTCGATATGAGGACAATTAATGAGAATTAATGACATGGTGGGGGTGAGGGAAGGAGAGAGCAGAGAGAGAAAGGAGGAGGGAGGGGGGTAGAGTCTTGGTGTGTGACACACCTTTTGGGGGCAAAGACCTGATTGTAAGAGAGACTTTAAAAAATGTAATCAGCATCACCTGGTTTCTTGTACCCTCAATGAATCCCAACAATTAAAAAAAAAGACCTTAAGTCATTTGGGAGAGCCCTGCTTGCATGTCTTTACTTCAAGTCAATTGATTGTAGACGTTAGCCACATCCACCATGTACCTTCCCAGCAACACCTAGTACATGATTAAGTAACCAGGTACTAATGACCTAGCCAAGCTGGGGCATAGGACTAACATCACTGTGCATGATGGAATAGTTTTAGTCTAGGTACTAAAGTTGAGCCACAATTTTGGCGTAGTTCCATGGCCCCAAGGCCATAAATCCTTTTTCCTTTGGATTTAATTTTCTGTGTCTTTTGTTTGCCATTCAAGTCACAAGAGCAAAAGGGACCAGACGTATCTGGTCTTATTCTCTGGCTCTTCCATTCTAATACATCTGAGCAAGTACTTCCTGTAGTTTCCTGTTGGTTATTTACTTCTCTGTTTGTTAGAATTGACCTCACCCTCTAACAAGGTTTGACTCTTTGATTCACGTTCAAGAACATTCAATTCTACTGCTATGGACTGGATCCTGCTCTGTGTAACACGTGTTCTTCAATATCATCTCATCTTGTTCTTACCACATGCCCCAGAGGGAAATAAGAGCTGGCCCATCGTACAGCACAAGGGATGGAACCTAAGAGAAGCCAAGGGCCAACACAATCAATCAGTCATTGAACTGAGATGATCCAAGCTTTTCACTTGCAGCCCAGGGACCTGCTCTAGACATCAGCTATACTATGTGCTGTAAAGAGCCTGCTACAGCGTCCCCATCATGTGCCCATGGCTGAGCCTTGCAAAGGTCCTGAGCACAGGGAGCTTGGTCAACAGACAGGTTCACCTGAAATTTCTACCCACGCTTGAGGCAGAACACCACAAAAAGGCACTAATATTTATGTAGTTTTCTTTGCTACCATTGTTGGAGCCCTTGGTTTTTAGAAAGCTAGGTTAGAGCGTCCTTCCCAGGCTGACCCCCTCTTGCTTTTCTCTTGTCAACACAGTCCTATAATAGGCAGAAAAGAACCCACAGCTTCTATGAGGGAGGGACCTGGAGCATTCTGCCTAAGGCTTTGAGTCTCCTTTGCTCCTTCCCGCTGCCTGCAGCTGCTGCCTCTGCTACAGGTGCCCTCTCCTCTGCCACGCTGATGAATGTCAAGGTGAAGCTCCACCTTCTGCTGTCAGTTCCTGGGAGTTGATGCCATCAATCACGCCTCCTGTGTTCTCACAAAGGGATGAGCCTCTTCACTCTGGATGTCCAAATATGCCCATGGGTTAGAATCTTGGTTCAACTTCCTATTTCTCTTTTTGATGTCTTCTTCCTGTGCCTGAGGCCTCTGAGCATTGACTTAGCTCAACTTTTCTTCGACAGGGCACTCAGTTCCATGCCCGCAAGGCAGTCCATGCTAAGAAACCTTCCCCCTGTTCTGTGTTTGCAGATAAATCTGCACTGCCCCCTCTCTTTGTTCTCTCTCTCTTTCCACGCTCTGACATTCCTACTTAAGAAAACAGCAACAACAATATCACACAGTGAAGAAGGAAAGAGTGTGGGAATGATCCCTGCAAGTTAGCACAGGTCCACAAACCTGGGGCATTGGGCCATGATTCAACATCGAAGAAAGGCCAGCCTGACACGTGAGCATGTCCTCAGGCCCTGGACACCTCTTCTGCCATCAGTACGCCGCTCCCACAAAGCCTAAAGAAAGGGTTAATTTTGTAAAAGGCTTATTTATCCAGAAAGAGATTTCTTTCTAGTTTCCCTGCAGAGCCAGGAGTAAGTTTCCCAGGAGAGCTGGTTAATTTCTGTGCCCACCTCTTGCCCAGTGAATTCAGGGAAGCGATAGCTTCTTGCGTCTCCACCCACATGTTTAGATACAAGGATAACAGAGATAAGAACCAGGTGCTTTAAAGTTCTCAAAAACAAGAATGGGAAGGCACCACAGCATCACTTAGTAGGTGATTTTTGTGGCTCCAGCCATGGAAATCTGTCTGCCCTGCATTTTCCAGGACAACCTCAATTTCAGATGTATTTTTATTTGAGAAGTCGCAAGTTCCAACGGTTGGCCTACAAAATACGATCACGTTGGTTATAGGTGAGCCTGTGCTATGCGAGGTTATTGTAGTAACTAATTTTTCTTGGATGGCGTCAAACATGACTGAGTTCTACCAAACCATATATGAAATGAGTCATGTTACTGAGATGATACAGTACAGTGACCAGGTGGTTCTGCTAATAATTAGAAACACATTTCTACATTTCACAGGAACGAGGAAAGGAAAACATCACCGGGAAAATGTTACATGTGGGGACAATTATTCAACAGGCCCTTGGCTGGGATTTGTGGATATGAACATAACTCAGAGGCAAAAATGAAATACTGGAATAATACATGGAGATTTCTACCATTGATGTAGAATTCCAGAACACAGGAATTAACTTTTAGCCAAGTCTTGATTATTCAAGGAATGATGACCCAATTCGTGAATTACCAAACCTTTTCCTCATAGTCCAGTGCTTCTAAAATTTGAGTAATGCATTTAGAAACTAGGAATTTAGAAATGAGGGGAAAAAAATCTAAAAGGCCACAGTGTTTCTTAAATTACATACGGTCTTCATATAATTGTATTAAAATTTACACAAGACAAACTTAAGATTAAATTCTTAAGCTTGTTTTTAGCAAAAATAGCTCACAAGGTAAAAAACAATTAAAACCATAAAATGAATGAATTCAACATTAGCAACATTGATTTACAGTGATGGGTGATGTTGTTTTGCTGAAACAACAGAGGAAAATGCAGTCTTTCCATGCGACCAGGAGCAGAGGAGAATCAAATACAGTAGACCCCTCTTAGTTAACCACCTCCCTACATTGACCACCTCCTTAGGTAGACCTAATTTTCATAAATGGAACATGTATCATGTGTACGTGTCAATACAGTTGGCCTAGGTCCTTATGTTGACCACCTCTCTATGTGGACCAGTTGGTCACAGTCCCTTGGGTGGTCAATTTATAGAGGTTCCACTATATTGGAAATCAATATTGGAGACCCACACCTTCCAGCTCCTTCAGTAGGACCTGATACTTTTTGCCCAGGCACCTGTGAACCCCAATTTGAGGAACACTGGTTTTGTCATCTGGGTAGAGTTGAATTTCTTCTTTCATCCCTATATTCTAAGCTCTCCTAGGGAAAAGTGACAGTATGAAACCAAAATGGCTCAGATACTCTTCTTCTTGATCAAAGTTGTTGCTCAAGGGAATTTGGGGGTATTTGTAGATCTCAGTTAGATAATTCTTTGACCTAGTTTCTCATTAGGGTTAGGGCAGTGTTTTTCCACCTTTTTTATCTCCCGACACACTTGAACCTATAGTTTTAAACTTTCATGCCACGCTTAAATTATGTTGATCAAAAAAAAAAAAAGTGAGAGAAAAAGAATATACTTTGCTTTGAACTTTTTTTTTAAAATAATTAATGATCTCTAAAAATTTTTGCAGTACATCTAAGATTGTCTCCCCTGTTGAAAATCACTGGGTGAGAGGATTAGCTATAATATCGCCTCTCCAGAATCGCCTGTCTACTGCACAGGAATGGCTGTAGCAAGGCAGGCAGACACATGGCTTTTCCAGAAACTCCCACATTGGGTTTTGAAAGACGGGACACGTCTATTAGGCCTGCCGTACATTGTAAGTAGATCCACTTGAAAGCACAGCCAGCTCCTGTATTGTGATGTAAATAGTGCTGTTCCACACTCAGCACTTTCAATCCCAAAGTGTTTTACAAACACTGACTAATTAATAATCCTCTATTCAGTGCTGCCAGGGAGGACTTGTAAGGAGAAGAGTGATGGGTGGCTTTCCAGATAGACACATGTTAGTTTTTATCCCAAGCTAAGAGGAAGAAACAAAAACACACAGAGAGAGCTGAATATTTACCGTGTCTGCCACTATGACATTCATCATTTTATTTAAACCTCACAACCATCGTGGCAGGAAAAGAGTCTTGGCATAGAGGCCTCCTTATCACCTTTTTGTACAGATGGAGAAATGACAGCTCATAAAGCTAATTTTCTGATAATCATACAGTGATATTAAGGAATGGAGGCAGGATTCGAACTCAGGTCTGCTGGTTTCCAATACTCTCACGCATGCTCCTTGGCACAAAGAATGGAAGTTTAGCATTTCCACTGTGTTAGCCATTATTATGGTTGAGAAAAATAAGTATTGTTATGATTTAATGGCCATGATGTTTTAAATTTATAGAGCCTTCATCTTCAAGGCTCTTCGAGTTCTTTGCAACCATTCTGCTTTTGTTCAGTTCAGAAATGGTAAATATTTGGATTTGGTATTAGAAGTCTTTTTGTTCTCATTCCTGTTCTAAAAGCCATTTTTCATGGATTCAAATTCTTGGACTTATGAAAATATGGAATTGAAAACAATACTTGCTTTGTCCTCCAAAGTCATAGGCATGACACACCAGATGTTCTAGTCTATGATAAAAAATTGTTAACTTTGAGTGGAAGAAAACATAGACCGGTGGTTAGGAAACTTCCTTTACTCTTTAATTTTCACTGGCAAGGACCTAGGACTGTGGCTGCACCGTGACTGTGGCTTTACTCATTTCCAAGCTCGTAGAGTGTTTGAGAACTATTTCCCAGGCATGCTGCCCATTGTTCTACTCTAAGTTTTAACTGTTGGATCAAATAAGAGTCCCATTGCTTTCCCCATTTTTGTCTGCAGTGAACCCCATACCCCAACTGCTTGCCTTCCTGGCACCTGTCAGGTAAGCAGCTGAGGGTTTTGAGAGGAAGAGGTTAACTGGCCCCAAGGCAGGACCAGCTGCTGACGTCCTGCTCTTTCAGAGATGATAAACCAGAGAATGTTGAATTTCGGTGATTGTCCCATTCTTCTATGGGCAAGGGGAAAGCTGGGGTTTAGACCCACATCTGTGGGCTTCTGGAAGCCCACAATGGAGCTGTTGTTGTTGAGTGTCCTGAACCTCTAGGACTTGTTGGTGTTTTACATATTAAATCAATTGTTACATTTTTGTTGAATGTCGGCTTGTGTGAAGTACTATTCTAGGTGCTGGGAATATAGCAATGAAGTAAACAGCATATATATATATATATATATATATTCAAATGGCCATAATGTTTCAAATTTATGTTGCCCTTTTATTCAAGGCATTGAGTTTACATTTTCTAAAGCAAAATTTTTAAATGTAATCCTAGGAACTATATTTGCATATAGCTATATGCACATACACACATATATACATATATGTAAGTAGTTATTATTGTCCTTCTTTTGCATTTAGCAATAATAAGACTCAACGCAGTAATTTATTCAAGATTACAGAGCTAAGAATGATAGAACTTGAATTTGATTCTAGGTCTCTGAATCCTAGCTATTTCCATTTTATCACACTGTCTTCTGTTCATAAAATTTATGGAAAATAAGGCTTTCATGTTCAAAGTGGGATCAGCTTTAAAGCAATAACTGAAAAACACCCCCTTCAGTATTACCAGTGGTGTGATTGTTCACACGTCCTTTCAGTGGATTTCCTAGAGTCAGGCAACGAATCCTTTTTTATGTATTATTTATTATAATAAATTCCAACTAGACAACCACTTTTTTTGGGGGGGGGGGCCAGGACTAGGTTTGAACCCCCCGCCTCTGCTATATGGGGCCAACGCCCTATTCCTTTGAGCTACAGGCACCACCTGGACAACCACTTTTATTTGTTGTTTGGAAGGCTGCCTGTATCTTATTTTTTGTATTTGGCGGGATCAAACTGAAGAAGGTAGCCATTGATCTGGGCCACAGAGCTAGTAACAAGAGAAATCTGCAAGGTCAAAGGTCAGCTGATACAGGTGGTAGAATGAAGGAGTTCGTGGCATCATGTAGTCCCCCCCCCCTTTTCTTGAATTTCCATGGTGCAATGCAGGAAGTACGGAGACATTCAGACTAAGATACTATAATAAAACCTACCAATGTCTTCTCAGAATCACTCAAAAGAAAATAGGAATGTTAAAAAGAAAGGCATGAATTTCATCTTTTATGAAACTGGGAAAACAGGATACCCTAAATCACAACTTAAAATAAAAAGGGATGGCAATGGCAAAGAAAACCAGGTCAGAATGTGCAAAGACAGAGAAAAGATGCTTTACTGCTAATATCAGACAAAGCTAGTGGGACCCAACTGAGGCCCCAGACCAAGAGCCTCTCATTTGGAACAGTCAGTATGAGCAGCTAATTTGCTGGTAACATATCTCTGGGTCCCATGTGGCAGAGAGATAGAACCCAGTAGGCAGAACTGAATGCGAGAATTACCCAGACTAGCCAGAATATGAGAAGTTTCCTGTTGGTGAGGAAGAGTAGTTTGTATCATGAGCAGTTGCACAGATGCTGGTTTGGTTTTCTCAAGAAGTAAAATCTAAAAGAAATCACTCTCTCTCTCTCCCCCTCTCATACACACACACATAATTCTGAAATAAGAATGCCTCCTAACCTAGTATCTAGCTCTAGACCCTCCCCTCTTAAATTTCTGACAAATCTCTAGTCCAGAAAAATATTCACGTCAATCAAAAATAAACACGATATTGCCATAAAGCTTTAAAATATGATTTCTATACATATACCATGAGGGAGAAACAGGAAAAAGAAAAGCAAAAAGTAAAAAGAAAGTAAAAAAACTTCTCATGGAGCTGACGGTAATTCTGATCAAGCTCATTAACATAACAATAAGTAATAAAAAAACATTTTTCTCCATAAAATAGTAGCTCAAAGCAGAGAAGCAATAGGTCAATGAACATAAGCAACCTAACAGAAAACAACGGGATATAAACTGGCACAGCTTACAAAAATAGTGAAAGAAAAAGAAACCATGTGAGAAATTAAAGATGCATTAGAAGGGATATAAAGGAAGATCAGAGAGAGAAAGGCAGCTGTCCAAAGAATTGGAAGTTAGATTATGATATGAATTAGAGATACGAGAGGTCCAACATAAGTATAAGCGGTCTTTCTAGCAAGAAGAGCCAGAATAAAGGAACAGAATGGGTTTTAATGTTATAATTAAAGTTTCCAGAAAGAAAAGGAGGTTTGAATGTGTACATTGAAAGGGAACATTATAGTGTCACAGAACAATCAATACCAAAATACAAGATCAGACAATTAAGTTTGTGACCTCATCCTAGAAGTACTACATACCTCATTGCTGAATTTCACTATGGTCACCTTCAAAGTTCTCCCCTTGGGAAGCTACATACTAATGTCAGCACTTAATCCACCCTTCAAAGTTTCTTTCTAGTTTGTGAACTTAACTGTCAGACTTTGTATGACAACAGGTCCCCTGACTATTAAAGAGTTCCAAAATTGCTTTGAAGGGTGGACTCAGCACTGGTCTTATAGCTTCCCCAGGGGAGTTCTTTGGAGGGGACCGTAGTGACATTCAGCAGTGACATATGTGACATTTCTTCTAGGATGAGTTCTTGAATTTAACTGTCCAACCTTGCAAATTCTGGTGAAGTTACTGGGCTTCAAATTCATAAGAAAGACTCTTTTGAGGCAGGCAGACAAAAAGATCAAGTTACTTCTAAGTAGCGTGACCCTGTGACAGTCTAAGTTTACATCTGTTCTCCAGCCATAATTATTCATGGTGCTTCCCTTCACCCCCCAAAGTGTCATGATTTACACAATAAATCATACTGTGTATGAGCAAGGATGGCCTTGCTTATGTAAAGGGAAGAATAGAGGGGAATAAGAAAGAGAAACCTGGCTTCAGACACCTCCACAGCAACATTCATTCCACACTAGAAAATAGCTAAACAAATTTTACATTCAAAAGAGCCATTCAAATAGGAATGAGTATCTTTGTGATTTGTATGAATCAAGGAGTATAATTCTCCCGAGTCCTTCTTGAATTAACTGCTGGAAAACAATCTTCAGCTAACCAAGAATGAAAAGGAGGAAGTGTGGCCATTGTGTCCCCATTGAAAAACCTCTTTCTGTTCCTCCCAAGGTGCCTTTCTCTGCAGTCCCTACTTCACTTAATTATATCACAAAGTTCGACTGTTTAACTAGCAAACTGGGAGTTACCCAGTCGCCAGCCCCTCATTCTGACAACTAAGTAGTCAATAAGTCCTATCAAACGGTAAAGCTTTCTCTGGGATCTTTCCTCCACTCTCCGTATCTACTGACAAGCCCTGGTCCAGGCAAGGGTCATTCTTGTCTGGGCTATCGCAATAGTCTCCTAATCGTAGGAACAATTTTAAAACATTTCACAACTGGTATGGAACAGGTGTTTACCCTTCAGAAAGGATACGAGGGTTGAACAGTGTCCAGCACACTAGTGCTAATCAGCCATCTTTTGGCCCTCACCTAGTTGGTCGTCTTGCCTCTGATATTTATTTATTTATTTATTTTTGGCCGGGGCCGGGTTTGAACCCGCCACTCTGGCATATGGGGCCCGTGCCCTACTCCTTTGAGCCACAGGCGCCACCCTGCCTCTGATATTTATTATCTCCAGTCCATAACCCACCCTGTGGTTATTTTTTTTTTTGCAGTGTAAAGTTGATCGTGTCACCGTGAGTAAAGTACCTTACCTGCAGTGTGTGGTTCTCCATAGGACATCTTCAACTCTTCAGCACGGTGCACAGGGTCCTTTGGGACCAAGTCCCCACCTTATTCCTAGAGTTTCCAATCTCATCATTCTCTCCAGCGTCCTAGAGCCGTTCTGGGCTTCTTGCTGTTTGGTGAGGGCACCCAAGGTTCTTTGAAATTCAAGTGTGTGGTTAACAAGTTGTGTCTGGGAAAGGAATGGAATTTACACTGCTCTGAAAGGCCTAGATTTGGCCAGATTCTGGTTCTGCGATTACATCTGAGCAAGGGAATCCACATAGGGTAAGTTCCAGGGCCAACCAACCTGCCCAGCAGGCTACCTGCCAGAGGTCTCTTCTTCCGCCCCTGCCTTCCGTCTTGACTTTTCTGTTTCCTAAACAGCCAAGCACGTTACATTACAGACACATTTCATCTTTTTCTTGTTTGATTTGTTGACTGGCAAGATAGTACTTAAAGAGGGGGTTCTCAGTGTGATGCCATTTCCTATTGTTTCATCAACCAGCTTTCTCTCCCATTTAGAAGGTGGAGCTGTCTCCGGGAAGCAGGACTGACTGGTTCAACAGCATTTGCTCAGCACTCAGGCACTGGGTGGGGCGCTCCGTGTACCGAGTTGAGACTGGCAGGGTCCCTGTTCCTAGGAACCTTCGGTCCAAAGTAAAGGCGGATAACTGATAGGAAATGAATGAATACCAATTATGGCAAGGTCACACTCAGAGTTTAGTTTCAAGGAATAAGGCCCCCAAGTAGTTGATATTTAAACCAAGACCTGAAGGACACAGAGGCACCAGCCGTGCAAAGATCAAAGGAAAGAACATTCTAGAGAGAGAGTTAGTCTTTATCTAAAAAAGCAACAATCTGGTGGCTTTCTCAAAGAAGTGTTTAGGAATAGCACTGCATCCATTTACATAAGAAAGGCAATTTATGTGGTCTGGAGGTGTCTGTGCCTTCACAGAGAGAAGAAATAATCCAATTATACTTCAAGATAATCTAGTGGACCATCACATGGGATCAAATTCTCCTAAATGTGCTTTGTGAATTTTTCTTTTCATGTCTTTATTTTGTTTTTTCCATATGGGGTGCTCACTACTAACTCGATCCCCAAATTTCTACCATTCTTTGGAGGCCTGGGCCAGGCCTGCCCCTCCTTGCTTGTGATTTAAGAATAGGCATCGAGTCCTCGTGCCCCAGCCTCCAATTCTGCAGCCAGTATCCGACAAGTCAAGTTATAACATTGATTCCATAAGCAGTTTCAAATCAGAATAGATTGCCCACTGAGTTCAGGAATTTCATATAGCCAAAATCCAACACAGCAAATAAGATCCTTTGAGTTTTGAGTTCCTTATGAAGGAATTTGAACAGATGGATATATTAATATGTAAGTGAATATATACAGAGAAATGCACTAAAGTCATATAGAGTCCATCCTGTAAGACCATCCTGTAAGACTCAGGTGTCCTCAAACTACGGCCCGCGGGCCACATGCGGCCCGCCAAGGACATTTATCTGGCCTGCCGGGTGTGGATGTTTCTGCTGCTGCTGCTGCCTGTCCTGCTTAGCAGCCGACTTGTCCCGGGGCCCGCAGTCCAGTATTCCAACGGTCCGAGGGACAATGAACTGGCCCCCTGTTAAAAAAAGTTTGAGGACCCCTAAGGGACCAGCTTAGTACCCTTTCTATATAAGCAAAAGTTGTAAGGTTTCCTAATCAGAAGTCAAGGTCCAGGGCCCAGCAGTGATGAGAAAAATCCCCAAAGTGAACAACACATCTCAAACTCAATTCCTAACTCTAAAAAAAAAGAGAGAAAAGAGAGAAGGCAAAGCTGCAATCCTTTTTACAGTACAAAAATTTTATTTTTTTGTTAGGATAATTTAAAGTTTAAAACTGAAGTAGACATATTCATTTTACAAACAAGATATTCTTTAAGTAAGACCGTTAAAAACAGTAAACAAAAAGGCCGTCTTTACAAAAAGCTCTGTGCATAGCAACTTTATACTGTATATAACTGACAAAGCAAAACAAAGAAATGGAACTATACAGTTTGAAAATGAGACTTGACTGTACAAAAGGTAGAGAATGGTTTTTAAACCATGCAGATTGAAATGTGCAAAGAAAAACTGAGAAGAAATTACACTGCTATAACCAAAAAAAAAGAGAGAGAGAGAGAGAAATAATGAAGTCAATTGTCCCTTGAAATGAAAAATCTTACACAGCTCCTCTTACAAAGTTAGAATTTGGAGTTACCTATAGAAATACTCGTATTCCAAGTGGCACAAAAATAGCCCAGGACTGGAATGCTCCAATAGCAATGACAAAAGAGGACAGGGTGGCTTTAATTTATCCGTACGCTAAAAATAGTCCTTACACACATTTGTACAATTAAATAGATCTGTCGCTGTCAGGGTGCTAGCTGAATGGTCAAGGGTGTCTGGTATTTAGTTACACACGTTTTTCGGTATAAAGCTACCGGCAAAATTCTACACTCATTTTGAAGACAGTACTGCACTCATCTTCATGCAAGAGCAAAATTCACAGGTTCTAAAAGGAATGCTACTTGAAAAAACATTTCCTTATGTTGGATTGGCTCAAATCCAGGTCTAAACATGCTTCGTGGTGTTCCGCCTTCGCTTTTGGATGGTAACGTTCCCGTTCCACACTTCCCCCCCTCCCATCAGATTTTTCACCGGGGGACTTTTCTTGTGTGTTTCTGTGTATTTGGAGGGGGCTTTAAGCCCTGACAATGGGAGATGGTCAGCAGTAGTTACAAGCATGCCAGGGGAAACCTTGGATTCTCATGTGCATACCATGTTTCCCCGAAAATAAGACACTGTCTTATATTTTTTTCTCAAGAAGACACACTAGGGCTTATTTTCAGGGGATGTCTTCCTCTTAGCGCTGAAATGCATGGCATTTACGCTGCATAGCCATGCCCATCACTAGGTCTTATTATCGGGGTAGGGCTTATATTTAACAAATGCATAGAAATCCAGCTAGGGCTTATTTTGTGGGCAGGTCTTATTTTTGGGGAACCACAATAGAAATAATATAGGTCATACTGGGTAATTCCAGAGTGGATTAAAGGCATGAAGATAGCTGGGGGCTGGATAGATATAAGCACCTATCCATGGGTCAAAGAGAAGTGATGTTGAATTAAAAAAGTCTTCCAAAATTGACTCAGATGCCCTAATGATATTTCTCCATGAGTCCTTCATCTAATGTTGAATCCCGAACCAAAAGCCCCAAACCAAGTCTGTGGCTGTACCACGATGTCATTGAGCCAACAAGGAGAACCCTGAACTGGGCACAAATGACATTTGCACTGGCAATCCAAATCAGTTTGGATACGTCTCTAAGGACCACATAGGCTCTTAAGAGTCCACCACTGTTAGGAGGAAAAGCCTTGCCAGCACTGCTGAGAGCCAGTCACGGACCCATCAGGGGCTGTGCACTGCTTAGAACACAGATTCTCCAAATCTGTCAATCTCCCAGGGACCTGGATTTCCATGTCTTAACATTCCTTTTCCACACCCCATCCCATTCTTGCCTGGAAACAGTGTTCAGTGAGATACATTATTTTTTTTTTCCCAAGAGAGTTTAATGTCATGAAAGAGGAAATTTACAGAGAGAGGAAAGGCCGGGGACGGTCTAAGACTGAGTCCATGAAACAGAGGCATCTTCTCCAAACCCTGTCTTTGAAGTTCAGGGGGGCTCTGTACCAAACCAGACAAAGAGGAGGGAGTGGAGAGAATTCCAGAGGGACCCCGTGGTTAAGAAACTCACGTGGCTTTGGCTCTTCTTGGAGGCGAGATACTTCTTTCCTGGGGCTGCTCAAAGCCTGAGACACACGAAAACATGGGCAGTCTCTGCAGGGCTCAGGGGAGAACGTTGAAAGCTAAGGTGAATTTTTAAGAATATTCACAAAGAGTGAACACCAAAAGGGGCATGTAGTATATTCAGGAAGGAGCTGGAGGTGTGACTGCGTTGAGGGGGTTGAGCGTTTGCCCGTGTGTGTGTGTGTGTGTGTGTGTACACTTGAGTCTGAGCCTCCGTTCTCCTATAGCTTCGTTCTGTAGGAATCTACATAAGTTACACTTCTTCCCCATGTCACTAAAATGATGGAAAAAGAGGGGGTGAGGGATAAGAACCTAGTAAGTAATTGCAATAATCATCACACACCTTTAAAACTTGTTACTACTGGTTTGCCTTATTTTCATTTTACACCAGGAAGAGAAGTTCTACTCTTCCCCCCCCAAAAAGTCTTAATTTCTACCTCAACCTCTACTTACAATAAGTTACATGTTTATTTATTTAAATAATTGTAAAACATTTTAAAATTTTTCCCTTTTTTGTTTTTTTTTTTTTTCGTTTGTTTTTAAAGAGATTTAAACTATAAGCAAACACACATACGTTTCATCATTCAATTCCGGTTTCATTTTAAGAAAGTCTTCCATGCTGGTACCCTGTTTGTTCACTTTTTTTTTTTTTCTGCATAAACTAAATTGGTATCTGAAAGGCTTCATAGAAAATAGAAACTTTCAACTTTTTTTTTCCTACAAAGAAAAACAAATGGTATCCAAAATATTAAGCATTAATTGTTTGCCAATTTTTTTTTCTTAAATATTTTACAAACATAGGAAGGTGGTTTTTCAGAATGTTCATAACAAAGGATTGCATTTCTGCTCTTAGCGCTGGCTACGTCAATGACACCTTTTGTCCTTGTCCCCAAGAGGGGCAGTTTGTGTCATCGTCGTCAGAGCTACCAGGGGACGTGAGACCGAATGAGATGCCAGCTCCTTGCATACCCAAGAGTGTCCATCGTGTTCACTGGGGGCACAACTCTTGCCCACAAAGAGCTCATAGTGCTTTCCGCGTTATTGGTCCATCAGAGTAAGTAGTTTTGTGCTAGAAGAAAGCCGTTTTCCTCTTCTTTACATCGGGGGGACGACAAGTCCAGTCATGGCTGCAAAGGAAGAGTGGCACAGGAATGAGCCCTGGAGACTTTAAAGGCTACGGCAGGCACTGAGTAGGGGTTAGAAATGACGGGATCTGGGGGTGCCGTCCAGAGCCAGGGGGCCCTCAGCTGACCCAGGAACGGATTTTCTCCAGGTTGGGTCTAGCAGACAGCCTAGGAGAGGCTCTGAAGCCTCCTAGAATGACTGAAATGGGAACAGTGCTACAGTTTTGCTTGGGAGGCCAAGAGTTAGGTTCTGCTTGGATTTGTAGGAGTGGGTCATATGCATGAGATAACAGATGTAAACGGACTTGTAATACACGCGTGACATATCTTTTTATTAGACTGAACTAATTTCTAGCTTAGACTTTTGCACAGCACTTAGTTGGAACAGCAAAGGAACTACAGGTGCTGAGTTCCTAGGTATCAATGTAACCAGTAAGTCCTTGGCATTCTAGGTGGCCCATGTCCGTCCCAGCCTAAATTTGATAAGCTGCTCTTCTTTTTCTAGCTAGCTATCTTCCTTTAAAGATCAGCACTCACCGCCGATGTGCCATGCTCCTTCCCTAACCAACTTTCCACTAGCATTGGAGACTTTAATTAGTTCCTAATTTGGGAGTCAGCCCCCGCCCCACTCTTTGTCCCCCTCCCAGTACAGTAATCCAATGTACCCCCTCTAGTCACGAGCTGCAGGCAATGCCTATCTGGGAAGAATCCTGTTCAAGGTCTTCCCAGGTGTGGGAAATAGCGCTTGTACGATGTAGAAAACACTCACAGAGATTGTGTTCCTCTGGCCCTGGCTTTCAGATGAACCCCTAGAATTATTCCTTCCTTGGACAATAACAAAATAGTTCCCTTGCATCAGAACTTCATAATACCTAGAATTTGACTCTTTGCATTTTATTGCACGTATCACATCTAGGGATTCTCAAATATCACAGAAGCGCTTTGCTGAGTCATGCTTACTAAGCTTACAAGCAAATGGCTACAATTCTCCCTGCCTCTCCCAAAGCATCCATCTTTTTCCGTCTCTTTCTCTCTCTCCCTTCACACCAGCCAGTCCTCTCAGGCAAAACTGTCAGCCCTCTATTTCCTGCCCACACAGCCTTTATTGAATGTTTGTGAGATCTGGATTAAGGTCTTACACAGCTAGCAAAGCCTTAATTATTTTTGCCTGTATTACTATATATTGAATCGATGTAACTTTTCAATAAAGGTGGTTCAATTCTGGACCCTCCCAGATGATTTAGAGATATAGCAACCCTAGTAATTATCCCAGAGTGTAGGAGTTTTTTCATTTTATTTATTTTTTCCTGGAGGGAGCTGGAAAATGAATCAGACACATAGTGTATAATATTAGCTTGACAATCTATACCCATCAACTCTAAGTGCCTGATAGAAGAGGGGTGGAAGGCAGGACTGGGATGCTGTGTGTCTATCTCCCTGGCAGTAAAACTCTGACTCACGTTCTCAACTTGAACTTGTCTAGTACGATTCAACCTTCTCAGCTCCTTCCTTTTTCTGGGTGCTAAGACAATTACCCAAGTTGGTTAGGAAAGGCCAGAGTCCCCCCTGCATGCTAGAGAACAGATTTGAGGTATTTTTCGTCTTCCTAGTCTCACATCCAGATGGGCTGGCTGGATCTCGGCTAGGTGGTGACCCTGACTTTTTGGGTGTCGAAACTGTAGCCACCTGGTCGAGAGCTGATGGTAACTGGAGGGAAAGAGGCCTTTTCACTGGGGCTCAGGGATGCATAACTGCTCTTTTGATTGTCCAGTTCCTTTCGCATTTTGTGGGAAAGCAGTAAGCTTCCTTTGGTCCAGGAGGAAAGGGGGGATGGGAGAAGGATGAAAGGACAAGAGAGGCAGTGGGCTATTGGGGCCTGGGCTTTGGAGTCTAAATGTCTGGATTCGAGACATCAGGTACTTGCTCTGAGGCCCAGGATAAACTGCTTAACTAAAAATGGTGACATTGGCAAGAACTTGAGGGAAATAATTTGTGAAAGGCACTCAGTTCAACCTGTTACAGACTCTCACCTCCCATCAGCCGTGATCACCAGGCTCCTCATCCCACATTCTTGCTCTCTCCCTGTCTAAGATGATGGAGCTCCCCACTTCTCAGGCCCCTGTGACCCCAGGATCTTTCATCCAGGGACAGTGGAAGGAGCACCTCCTAAAACTAACACTGGGGTTCTATCCCCCTGCTCCAAACTGGGGACGAGGAGAGGGAAGGCCTCCGAGGACATCATGTGTTAACCCTGCCAGGCTGTGGGAAATGTCCTTAACCTTCCTTAACTCCTCACACAAATTAACTCACCCCCAGCCGTGGAGAGAGCGATCAATTTTCTTACTGAACAGATGAGGAAAACGAGTTTCTGACAGGACAAAGACAGGCACAGGGTCCCACGTTCTGGAAGGAGCTGACCCAGGACTCCCCCACACACGGTGCCATCGAGGCTAGCACTCTTCTGGTGGCTAATTCTAAGCTTCTCCTCCGCATTCCTGATATTTTCATAGGTCTCTGCATTTTTTAAGGCTAGTCCCCTACATTGGCAAGTCTTTCTCTTCTTTTCCCTCACTAGCTCTCCCTCCTCTTCCTTTTTAAGACTCAAGTCACCAGACAAATTTGGAGGGAGCTGTAGGATCCAGAAGAGGTTTGGGACTTTGCAGTGACTCTAAAGAAGGGAAGCTGGAGCCTGGGCAGACGTGGACTCCCATCATGGCTCACCCAGGTCCCCGGTCCTAGAAGGTTGCATGACTGGAGACCCTGGGGAGAGTCTTTTGGCTATTTTTGCTGTAGTGGCCCCCTCAGGGAACCCCACTCTAGGTATGGCCCCCTTCTAGCTCTTGGGGCTGATTGGAACCTGAGTTTGATAACACACAGGGAGCCTTGTGGGTGAGGAATTGAGTGACCTTTATTTTCTTTTTAAAGGAAGCTGAACATATTTGCTGAGTTGCCAGAGTGATGTAAAGGCTCCATCCCTCCTGTCTCCCTGCCCTGCCAGGGTGGAGGGAAGCCTCTGTCTCGGCCTTCCCACTCTGCTTCTCCCACTGAGACCCACTGGGCCTTCACAGACCTTAAACTGAGCATGACTGAGATAGGTTGGTGGGAGGAAGATGCAGTGACAGAGGAAGCCACCCAGAGGAAAGTGCTGGGCACATCCCCGAAGGGTGAGAGGGGGCAGGTCCAGACACTTCCCTACCTGCAGGCTGAGCCTCTTTCTCTCTGGATTGAACATTTGGGTAAAAAACAAAACAAATTCCATCAACTATGCAGCTGTTTCTAACTACGCCCAGATTGGGCGGCTAGTGGACCCAGCTACTCCCTCTGTCCAATTGGTAGTAAAAGAATTTTCAGTGAGTTCTGGGTTTTCAATTCTGCTTTTGACAGTTTTTGTCATGTGACTTGAATTTAAGGAGCTGTCACCATCTTTAACAGCAGGATAGGACAGGAACTATAAATGGCCTTCCCAGAGCTGCACTGACAACTGCACAGGGCTTAACTGAACCCCTTTGCTTAACTGAACCCCGTTCTTCCTGGCTTTGCCCGAATGTTTTCATATCAAGATGCAAGGAACAACCCCCAAATAACGTGAGCCCCAGAGCTCAGCAGTTTCCACCGGCCCCTGTGCCATCAGCTCCCTGGCCCTTCACCCTGAGCTGAGTAGATTCTCCTGGACTCCTCACCTTTGTGTTATGTCCTCGGGTCACTTTAGATTTTAGGACATTGCAAAAATCGGTTTGACGTGATACTAAGTTTTGGTCTAAGTAACAGTTTGTCTTTCCCTTTCTTCCCTGCCACTGTGACCAGCACGCAGTCAGAATGCTCACAAGGTCCTGGTTACTCCCCAGGGCCTCTGTCCTTGCCAAGAGAACGTGTTTGCACTGAGGACGGAAAACCGATTAGGTAAGTCATCCCTACGTGGCGGGCACTGGGGAAAGGGCAGAATGGCTTTGTGGACTGCAGAGTGTGGGGAGGCCAGACACTCTTGGATCATATACATGGCTCTACCTTGGTCAGTTCCAGGACCTGTGGAGTTTGCAGACATGTCCACCACTGCCCCCTTGCTTTGGGACAGAGTACTAGCCTGAGTGTACTACAAGCCTCGGATGAAGACACCAGAGCATCTCTTTGGAGGTGAGTGGCTGCCACTAGCAGCCTGGCTATGCTGGCCCCCAAGGTGGTCCCCATCCTTACCTCTGAATCCGTTTCCGTTGCCACTGGAGCAGGCAGGTGAAGGGGAGCCCTGGGGCCTGATGACGGGGGCAAAGGCACTCTTCTGTTTGACAGCAGGAAAAACGGAGGAGGAAAACGGGAGGATGGAGGACGTGCTGGAGGATCCCACGGTGGGACTCGAGGACATGACTGGAAAGCAAATGTAGAATCCTCCGTTAGAAAAGGGCTCAGCCAGAAACTAGCATCTTTCTCTGATATACTTGACACATATTTAATTTCTAGGCATCGTTTAATTTCTAGGCATCGTTCCTGTTTGCTGGGATTTAAAAAAAAAAAAATGAATGTGACAACATTCCCCCTCTCTGGTGGGAAGAATAGACGAACTACTACTACTATAGTAATGATTCTCTTAGGCAGTGGTTCTCAACCTGTGGGTCGCGACCAATGAAAATACATCCTGCATATCAGATATTTACATTACGATTCATAACAGTAGCAAAATCATAAAGTAGCAATGAAAATAATTTTATGGCTGGGGGTCACCCCCACAGGAGGAATTGTATTAAGGGGTCGCAGCATTTGGAAGGCTGAGAACCACTGTCTTAGAGGAATGTACCCAAAACTAAGGACAGCAGAGTCAAGAAGGCAGCAGCAGGTGGGGATATTGGGACAGGTCTTAAGTAGAAACTTGGCAAGAGAAGACAGACCCCAAATCTGCCTTAAAGAAAATCATCAACTCTGCCTTGAAACTGCTTCTTTGCCTCCAAAGTTGTTTTATCTGGGAGTTACGTTTGTCCTTGGTAACTCCTAGGCCACTGGGGATGTGGCCTGAAGGGTTACTGTCTTCTCTGAGATGCCCTCTCGCTGGGCCCCTTCCTCATTAAATGTAAAAGTTTATTAGCATTTAGAGGCTATTTCCCTCCCCCTGTGCTTTTAGTGCTCCTGGGAAATAAAACTGCAAGTCAGACCCCCCTGACATAATGTTTAGGAAAAAAACACCCATAGGAACATTAAAATAATTTCAGAGAAGCCCAAAGAACGGCAACTTCCACGAGGAAGGGCCTCACCTCTTACTGTCAGATGGGCCACCAGGTCACATCATGAAAGCAGATAATTCTATCAGCTATGCTCAACTTGCTCAAGACAGGGGTAAACCAGAGTTCACCAGGGTGAGAATGTTAGAGACAGAACTGTATAGTGTAAGGTCAAGGTTTAGGGACTTGTTTAACCATAACCTCCAGCATTCAGAAATGTCCAAGTCACGCGACTTGGCCAAAGAATTGCTGGAGCCTCATGGCAAAGCCCAGGGTAAACTCCTGCAGCAGAGCTGACACCTGCCCTGGGCCTTCAATGAAACGGCTTCCCAACAAGGGACATTCTGAAACCGAGAAGATGAGTGAGACTTAGGAGGGGGAAGGCAAAGCAGCAGGGGACTTGGAGGGTGAATGTTCTGCTATCCTGCGGGAGACTCTCCCCTTGTTCTCCCAATAAAAATAGACTTTAGGCTGTGCATGTGCAAAGTCCTCAGACAGCTTACCAGCACTAGTGGAGCTCTGCTATACAGGACATCAAACAAAGACTTCAAACAGCGAGCCCTTGGAAAACTATCCTCAAAGAGCCATGCAGAAGGACATATCTGAACATGTCACTGTTTTCCCTCACATTACAGGAACAAAGTGGAAAAAAAAATGGAGAGGATGCGGTTCTGGAAGAAACTCACCTAACAGTGGACGAAATAAATGAATAGAAAATTGGGCTGATTCACTGTTATAAGGTAAGGTACAGGGCTGAGCATTCACAGAGCCAAGCAAAATCTCCCAGCTTTGGTTTTTGCACAAGAACAAGAGGCAAACAACACCAACTCTCCTCTTTCTCTACTGCAGAGAACTGATAAGCTGAGACCCAGAAGGCCCTGACCTTGCTCGCATCGCTGCTGTGCCCTGTGACCCACTCAGGCCCCCCCAATGGCACCTTGGTTTCTGTGTCAACAACAGCAGAGCCTTGGCTCAGCCACCAAGATGGAGGTCTGTCTAATGTGAATCACACACACTTGATTCCACTTGTATTCAGCATAGAACTCACTTGTACAGAAAATGGGATTTTTTTTTTGGTTAAGGGCAGCTCAAGAATGAGCCCAGACCTGTTTTAAATATGCTTTACAAAAAATTTTAAATCTAACCGGAAAGATCACCTGTATTTCTGTCTAACAAGGGTACAAGTGAGCTTTTCTAGAAATAGAATGTAAATGTTTTGACACAATGACTATGCAAATTACATGAAATTTATGTGAACCAGCTTGATGAAAGTATTTCAAAATGTATATGAAAACACTACACTGTACCCCGTTTGCATTAATGTATAGAGCTATCATTTAATAAAAACAAAAAAACAAACCAAAAAATTTTAAATCTAATGTAAATTTAAAATGTAATGCAAATATAATCCTAAAAGGAATTTAAATTTGTACAAACACAATTTCTATGTTTACAGGTTATGAGAGAACCATAAAGTTTGGTTAATTTTTTTTTTTTTAAATAAAGAAAGGCACTTATCTGAATAGATAAAGATGATAAATTTGCAGCAATGAAATCAGAGTTATACTTGCATAGAAACAGGTGGGCAAAGCTTTAGACCAAAACAGAGTCCAGAAACAGCTGGGTATAAATGAGAATTATTACTTAATAAAGGCGACATTTTATATTAGTGGAGAGATAAATGCATGGAAAAATACCCTAAGCATTAGAGACGAAAGTAAATCTAAGTAGATTAAAGAGTTGTTTGTAAAAGCAAAATTATAAAAGTGCTAGTCGAAATATTAGGACGGTTATATGGTGTGCCTAATCCCTTCAACCTCAAGGCCTAAATAGATGCTCATAAGATAGATTTGCTACATAATCAAAAACTTCTGTAGCACACACAGATGACAAATTAAGAAAAATATTTGCAATCCTTTTTTAGATCTGTCTATATCCTTACTAGCTAATATGTTTTTGTAAGTTAATTAGAAAAACACCCCCATAGAAAAATGGGCAAAGGACCCAAAAAGGAGAAATTAAAGTGACCAAGAGACCCATGTAGAAACATTCAAACCGGTGAGTCATAAAATGGTAATTAAAATAGTAATAAGATGTTATTTTCCACTTACTAAATGGATCAAGATTAAGAAAAAAGGAACAGGGCGGGGAAACAGACTCCTTTTCTGAGGGGAGAATTAACCTCTCTGGAGGCGCTTTGATAGATATTGCCAAAGTATTTTAAAACGGGCCTATCCTTTGACCCACTAATTTAATCTCCAGAAATTAATTCCAGGGAGATAATCACACATGTGCCAAAAATAATAAATCCAAGGGCATTTTTTATAACAATGAAAAATTGGAAGATAGCTTAAGTGACCTACAAGAGGGTAAATTATATTAATCTTAAACCTATATAATAGTTTTAAGGCTTGCATTGCATTCTAACGTTGCAGAAAATATTTAATCACAGAGAAAGATGTGCCCACTTCTAGGAAAAAAGCAGATTACATGATAACATCAATCCTCCCCCCCCCACTTAATTTTTGCAGTTTTTGGCTGGGGCTGGTGCCCTACTCCTTTGAGCCACAGGCCCTGCCCCAAACCTATTTTTAAAAAGACAATAAAGGTCTAGAAGGATCTGACATACCTCCAAGTTGTCCATGATGCCATCTCTATGGTTGATGTGATTATAAATATCCTTAAGCTTATTCTTTTTCCCTCTTTTCAAAATTTTCTACGATGAAATGTCTACAATGAATCGTCTATGTGTTTTACTGCTGATGTAGGAGAAAACAGTGAAAGCCATTTTTCCACAGTGAAAAAATTCTATTTCTTTGATAAAAAAATAGAAGCCATGGGTGGTGCCTGTGGCTCAAGGAGTAGGGTACCAGCCCCATATACCAGAGGTGGCAGGTTCAAACCCAGCCCTGGCCAAAAACTGCAAAAAAAAAAATAGAAGGTGTAGCACTCAGCACACACCTTATTTTGTTTTTGTTCATTTGGGAGACAGAGTCTCACTTTGGCACCCAAGCTAGAGCGCAATAACCTCAAACTCCTGGGCTCAAGCACTGCCTCCCTCCTAGCGGGGGTTACAAGCGTGCACCCCCATGGTCTGTGCATTTTCAGTAGAGATGGGCTCTTTCTGAGGCTGGGCTCCAACTCCTGACCTCCAGGGGTCTTCCATCACAGACATGAACCCCCCAAGCCCCCACCCAGCTAGCTTTTTGGAATAATGATAATTTTCCCCTCTGATTTTACTCTCTATAAAATGTTGTTTGAAACCTTTCTGATTAAAAAAAGCAGAGACAAATTCTCAAATTCCTAAGGAAAAACCTGATGATTGTGATCAACATTTTAAGCAAACGTCCCTCCTAATATTTTTTCTCCATTTCCAGGACCCACATCTGCATCATTATGGGACCTTGCTAGCTGTGGCTTTGGTAGTTTGACCAGTTGTCCTCCACCCTTTCATCGATCTAATGGCACAAATTTCATCAATTCTGCATCGGAGTAGCACCATATTTCTACGCAGAGATAGCAGGTGTTTCCTTTCCAAGTGTAACCTCTATAAAAATCACAGTGTATCATTTTTCTTTACTTCTTTTAACCTATTAACACTTTTCAAATTGCATAATCCTGAGAATAAGACTATTGTATTTCTTCGGGAAAAAAATCCTATTACAATGTTAATTAAAGGAGACTGTTTCTTATGCTGAGTATGTTTTCTTTCAGAAACTATTTTTAGAGGTGCTACATTTTCTATAATAGTCATTTAATATTTTAGAACCGAAAGGTTCTTAATATTTATTTTTGAAAAACATAAAACTAGCCGAGGGCATTGTCTCTGACTCTGTAAGAAAGTGAAGGAGGAATCCTTGAGGACAGGTTGGATTCCTGCCTGCATGGATTCTGTCCAAACTTGCTTTGGCTTGGTGGCTGTTCTGCTTTGGAAGAAGTGGTCCCCCTGGGTGTTGCAGGCTTGTTGAGTAGACCATCTTTGGGGACAGCAGAGCGCACCATTTTAGGAAAGTTGATCAGAGCTACTTCCATTTGAGAATTTCTGCGGCCATCTAGCTCTCTATGGAGAGAGGCCAAAGTCAAGGCGAGCACGTCTGGCCCAGAAATCTATGTGAATGTAAGGCGTTAAGGAAAAACCACTTTTCTTACAAGGATTGATCGGCTTGCAGAGTCCCAGCTGGAACTCACCGGGCACACATCCTCCTTTGCACCGAGCCATTGCATTTGCTGGCGCTGAGGGGTCTGTCAGCATTTCATTATAACCCCCTATTGTCAGGGGTTTAGAATTCAGCCATTAAAAAAAAAAAAAAAAACTTGCACAGAGCTGGAACTTGGCACACGCTGCTACCGCCAGGAAGTGAAGTTTTGTATGTAAAATTGAAAAAACATCTGTTTGGCCATTTCTGAAGTAGTGTGAGAGCAAAAGCAGTCAAGATGCAGGTTTTTGATACTCTGTGTTGGCTGTAATACAAGTCAAACTTGACCAAAGGGGTTGGCTCAGTTTCTTTATAAATGCCTCTGGCAAGTGAGGGCTCCCTGGCACGGTCCGGCCGTAGAGGACACATTGAAAAACAAATAAAATGAAAAGTCCTAGGATTGTGTTTCAGGCCCAAGTCACAGAACTGACAAAAGGTTTCCCCCCAGGCTTTTTTTTTTTCCTCCCCAAAGAAGAGTTCGCTGGTTAGAAATACAGGTCAGGTGCTATTGTAATGAACTCCGCTGGGTATTCAGTATTTTCGCAGTAGAACAATTTGATTGTAAGAATGCACTGTTTGGAATCCCAGGCCCAGTCTGCGACGCCTGCACACCCTACTTCCAAAAGTGAAGGTGCAGTGATCACACCAGATGAGGTAGGAGCTAGGAGAAGGTCCTCTCTCCTCTTTCCCTCTCCTGGTTGGGCAGGAAAGTGTTCCTCTTTTCTTTTTCCTATTCTGTGTATGCTGTCTTGTTTTTTTGTTTTTTTTTGAGACAGAGCCTCAAACTATCCCCCTGGGTAGAGTGCCATGGCATCACAGCTCACAGGAACCTCCAACTCCTGGGCTCAAGCAAGTCTCCTGCCTCAGCCTCCCAAGTAGCTGGGACCACAGCACCTGGCTAGTTTTTGGTTGCAGCCATCATTGTTGTTTGGTAGGTCCGGGCTAGATTCAAACCCGCCACCTTAGGTGTATGTGGCTGGCACCTTAGCCACTTGAGCCACAGGCACCAAGCCTGCTGTCTTGTTTTAAATGGTGATTTGAAGCTTTGGGGCGCTATTGTTTTTCTTGTGGCTGGGGGTTTAGGTGACCATGAAAGGACAATGGATGAAAATTGTCATTTGCCAGAATGCTCCCTACGCAGTGAGTTATCTAGTAAGAAATAGCAAGCGATTAATGCCCTTTTTCCTTTCTTTTCTCTCCCTTCCCTTGACTCTCTCCCTTCCCACCACGTGTCTTTCATTGACCCTTTTTCTTAGCCTACAAAAACAACCACTTCATGTAGTTCAACCTGACACATACACAAATATACGAAAAAACCATCTGAAATTGTCATTTTTGTAGGTCAAAAATAATCAGAGGCTCGGCACCTGTAGCTCAGTGGTTAGGGCATCAGCCACCTGCACCGAGACAGGCAGGTTTGAACCTGACCTGGGGCTACTAAACAACAGTGACAACAATAAGAAGCAGCCGGGCGTTGTGGTGAGTGCCTGTAGTCCCAGTTACTTGGGAGGCTGAGGCAAGAGAATTGCTTAAGCCCAAGAGTTTGAGGTTGCTGTGAGCTGTGACAGCACTGTGCTCTACTGAGGGCAACAAAGTGAGACTCTGTCTCAGAAAAAAGTAATAATACTAGAGGAAGTTTCATATAGTTCAGCCTAATAATCTATTATAAATGTATTGAATATTCTATTGAATGATTTTAGTCTGATGACATGTATTTGAGTCCCATTTTTACTATTGCCTGCTCTCAAACCTGAAGTCATAAGAACTTTGTCTCTTACCAGGGAAAATGATAAGGATCAAGGTAAAAAGAAGTTAATTTACATTCCTGTCACAATTTTGTGAGGCTCTTGGAAGGATATGAACATAGTTTTTAAGTTGTAAAGTGAATGCAATTATTAATGAATCTTATTGTCATCACTGTTAAGATGTAACATTATTTATGCCATGGATCTCTCACGATCACAGCACTTGCTGGGTTATTAAAAATGTGCTCCCTTTACCATGCCAGGCACCTTCTCCAAGGGTAAGCGCGAAAAAGACCTAAAATCTTAATCACAGATCCGTCCAGTTTCTCCTGAGCTATTTAGTAACATGTGGACGTAAAACCTTAGAACAAATGGTTTTTCTCTCTTTGCTATAGGATCCTGGAAGCTCAGAACCAAATTAAAGGCCAATTTGCATAGGTAAAACGATAGTCATGCTGACTCTGGGATTTATCTAATTTTCCTAAGTGTATTTTTTTCTTTTACCTGCTGCTTATCAGAGTCTGCTTTATACATTCACATGCCCACTTGATGCTGACGATTCCCCCAAGACATTGTCAAAACAAGTAAAGAAACAAATCAAGCAATCCTTTGTCTCCCTAGACCATCATCTAATTCACCTGGGCCATCTGATAAGATACAATAATAGGACTCGAATCTTTACAGTAACAAGATTTCAGTTATCCTGAAAGAACCTCTACTCCCCCTTTGCTACTTGGAACCATATTTTTATCACAGTGGGCAGTGTTGATTGTAGGAGTTGAACCAATAACCCAGAAATAACTCACGGGCATGTGTCCCCAGAGAGCCCCAGGCCGTGACCATGGCACACGTGCCCGTGACCTGTCCTTGGTTCTGCCATGAGGGAACCTCTCTGGGTGAAAGGAGCATAAGCCTCAGAACCTTGCAACAAGACCTAGCATTTCAAGAACACTCTCCCCAATCACTCAGACTCTCCACGACAGCTTGTCCCCTGGCCTGAATTATTCCCCTAGGCAGGTTGGAAGAATCCATGCCATCTCAGGCTCCTGGGACATTGTGAAAGTTCCCAGCACAGTCCCCAGAGCAACCCCAATGAGTTGTCACAACGCCCCAGAGTAGGGACTTTGCCACTAGACCACAGACCAAGATAAAGAGGTTCTGTCTCAATATTTCACACGATTAGGCAACGTCAACTTCCACCTCTCTGGAGGTGCCTGAGGATAGGGGAAAGCAAGTGGAGTCTGGTGTGAGGCTCAGTCATCAATAGTGGGCCCAAATGATCACACGGCTACAATGTAGCTGTGTGATTTGGGGAGAGTCACCTATAACATGGAGGTCAAGTTCTTAGGTTAAATATGACACCAGAAAGTGCCTAACACAGAGTACACATGCTAACTGAAATGGAACCTTAATTCCTCACTCCTGTCTGCACGGGTGACATAGCCTCTCTCTCTGAAAGAACAGCATCGTTTCATTCTTTTCCCCCAGAGGTCCTTACATCACCATAAGAGCCACAAAGTCCAGTGAAGGCAAAAGAACAAAAGCTAAAAAGCACCTGGCATCAGGAAGGTAAGCTGCTCGCCCACAAGGTGGACGGTCTAGGAATGCAACTTTTTCCCCGCAAAAAGCTGACTAGTGGTAGGAAGGAGAAGGCACTTACTTCCATACGGGGAGCCTGTCGGGGAGCCGTTGAGGAATCCCGGGGAGCCTGGTACGCCCAGGTTGGCCATGGGGACGTTGCTGTAGCCGTTCATGCTGTTACTGGAAGTGCTGTAGTTGGACTGCTGGGGCGTGGAGCTGGACGAGTAGCCCCGCGGGGAGATGCTGCTCGTGTTACGGATGTACCCTGGTGGCCGAGGAAAGCCCAGGTGAGCGGCCGGGCACGATCAGGGCCACGCTGGCCCCAGGCTCCCCACCATCACCCCGAGCAGTGGTGGGGAGCGTGCAGTCCCGCTCAGGCTTTTATTCTTTCTTCTCTTCCCCCCCACCCACGTTTGGCTGTGTCCTTGACATCTGCCCCACCCTTCACACCTGCACTCAGCACCTCCAGCTCATGCCTGGGAGTGAGGGAGTGAGGGCAGGGGCCGAGCCATCTCCTGAATTACGTTTCACGGGACACTGGAGTCCTGTGAGATATTAAGTGGTGTCACAAACACATTCTGCAGTCAAACTGAGCTGGGCAGACACTCTGAACTGCCATCTCTTACGGATTCACAGATGGAAGGCCTAGAGAATAAATAAACTAATTTAACTTTGCTAACCTAGTGCTTTCTGAATGTCACATCCCATAGCCACTTTAGGGGCCAGGGGAGAGGAGGGTGAAGGGAAAAGGCACCCTAAAAACATCTCCAGGGCCACTTGTAGTCTATGGAAATGAGTTCAAAGTCATTGCTGTGCTCCAGGAGGGGGTGAGGATCATCTCATGTTAAGGTAATGATGAGTTTGCCTCAACTTCCCCCGTGCTCTTCTCTGACTTGAGACTTGGCAGGACCCCTAATGAGGGCAGGAGGGTCCAGTCTGTGACTGGGCGGGGAAAGGGAAGATGTCTTCTCCACACTTCAGAAACCCCAGCACAGAGCTCATCTATCCTGAAATAGATCAGTTTAGAAAACTGTTGCTAAAACTAGAACCCAAATTTGTCACCAAATGAAAAAGAATTTGATAGACGATCCATAGGTCAGTCCCATGTCTTAAAAATAAAAAAGTCATAATATGTCCCACCTACTCTTTTCTGAGAACTCACCCTTGACAAAAGACTGAAGAATTTTCTTTCGATAAATGAAATTAAAATCAAATTACCCCAAGGTTAGGGAAGTAATTAGGAACATTTACTCCTTTTAAAAATGATTTATGATAGATTTAGACTTGAATGATAAAAACCAACCTCACTGAAAAAAATTTCTTTATTCTTTTTAAAATTTTCTTTATTTTTAAAGCCCAATTTTGCACTGAGGGATTAAATACCAACTTTAGTGACACTGACGTTAATAAGCTCTAATAGCCACCACCATGGTACCAGCCAAAATAATTCTTTACATGATACACTTTGTATGTGAAAGCACAGTTGACTGCGTAAGTTTATTGCTATATATTTATGTTTGAGATAAAATAGGAGACACCAAATAAAAATGAATCACTTACTCTTGTTGACCAGGAAGGGAAATCTGAGTATAATAAATGATGATGGCAATCATCAGCCTCTTCTCGTGATTTAATCCGATTATCCTAACAGCAGAAGTATAGCCTTTTTTCCCCCCCAATTACTACCTAAAAACCCAGTTTCCATAATCCTAAATTCTCCTAAATTCATAATAGTCAAAACATTTCTAGCCAAAGAGATTCTTCTCACTACCCAAAAAGCTCAGAAGCTAATCTGCTATCTGTAATGTTGAAATAATCCAATGTATTATTAGATTATTTATCCAGGGACACACTGTTTGATGGTATGTGATTTAAGCTCTGACTCTATTCCAGAGAAGCAACCTTTTATATATATCTATATGTACACAAAATATACTGTATATTTTATATGTGTGTGTGTGTGTGTGTATATATATATGTGTGTGTGTGTGTGTGTGTGTATATATATACACACATATTTTTTTTTTTAAGACAAATTCTTGCTGTATGATCCAGGCTGGAGTGTGGTGGCATCATCACAGCTCACTGTAGGTTCAAACTCCTGGGCACCAGCAATCCTCCTGGGTATCTAGGACTACAGGTGTGTGCCATGCCACCTGCTAATTTTTTCTATGTTTTGTAGAGAGAGGGTCTTATTCTTACTCAGGGTGGCCTTGAACTCCTGAGCTCCCGCACCCTCCTGCCTCAATCTCCCAGAGTGTAGCATTGCAGGTGTGAGCCACTGCACCCAGCCAGAACCAATATTTTTAAACATAAAAGATGCATTTAGATTTTAACTCTGAGAAAGGGGGGGGTGTACCTTGGTTATTTCCTTGTGTTGACTCGGAGATGCTGACCCCAAGCTGACTGCCGTAGGAGTTAATGCCCATCATGCCCCCGTGAGCTGGGGAGCTGGACAGAGCTGGGATCTGGCTGGGGTTCCTGGGGACGCTGTAGAGGGCTTCAGCAATATCCGCGGCTCGCTTCAAAATGATGTCCTGCAAAACGGCAGGTTGACATGAGCACCTTAGGCAGCATGAAGGGTCAAGTACAACAGCGCATGAGATGTGAGCTTCTCACCTGGTTGTTGTGCGGCGTGCCGTAGAGGGCCTCCACCAGGTCCGCCGCTCTCTTCAGCAGCATCTCCTGGAAAAGCAAAAGGCCAATTCCAAAATAGCAAACAAAAGAAAAATCACAAATAAAAAGGAAATGTCCACACATCCTCCCTCTCCCAAATATAAAGAATTATCCAATGGGTTCTACATTGGGTTTGACAGGTGGAATATAAATCTTTTTCCAAATATGTATCTCTGTGAAATTACCCTTGATAAAAAGAGCTTCAGAAATGGCATGTGGGTGGGGTTGGTTAAAATAAATAATGTCACGACTGTTCTATTAAAAACTGCTTTCACGCCGTTCCATTGAAAAATCTGGTACTCTAATTAACCAAATATATTCTTAAAATGATTGATGGACCTGAGTTTAGCCGCTTGCCAAGGAGTTGTCCAGAGTACTGAAATGATCTTGGCAATGCCTTCTGCAAAATTTTCTTCTAATAAAGATGAATTCTTCCAATAATATTTCCCCCTGTCCGCTCTAACCAGAGAGAATTAGTAATCACTAATCCCTCTCCTCTCGTTCTGTCTTTCCCACCTCCTGTTTTTTACAGCCTTTTAAATCGCTATTAACCTACTTTCCAGATAGCATCTAATTTAATGGTGGGGCTGGGGATTTTTCCAGGAAAAAAATAAAGGTGTGATAGAGGAGGAACAGCGGTACTTAAATTTTACTCACAGCACAGACAAGAGAACACGGCATTTTATCATTGGTGCCTTTCAAGGGCAAATAGAAACGTACAAATTTAATAGCTTCTCGTTAGTTGAACGACAACCAAACAATGGATGTAGTTTTTAAATAAAGCTAGCTGACATCCTGGGCCCAATAGTATAATTATCACATGCAGGTTCATTTAAAATGGGTGCATTGCACAGAAACTTCATGTCACGAAGGCGTTTTTCTCTTCATTAAATACGTACATAGTAGGGCCTCCATGAATAATGAATTGTGAATCGGTCCCTGCAATTATGGGTAAATAAAATCCTATTTAAATACAAAGGAGTGGGAGCTTATACGTTTAAGCAATTACGCAAATAATTATTTATATAAAGTTGGTGATGTTTTATAAGTGGAATATGCCTATCGTGTATCTGTTTTATATTCTCAGGTCTTCAGATACATTTCATAGTTAGCAGGTACATTGTGTGTCTCCAGCGTAACCAAATTTCAAAGCCTAATTAATTTTAATGGGACTTAAATGGCTGGATTTGTCTAAGTTCACTGAAATTCTCCAGGAAGGTTTTTACCCGTCCATGTCCAAAGCATTTTACCTTAGCTAATCTCTCAGGGTCTCCGGGATGCCTGGGGATGACTTTCTGAAGCCTCTGGAAGCCATAGTCTATGGTGGGTTCATTTAATGCTGAAAGATAAAAATCCTCTCTTTGAGTACACGTGCTGGCCATAAAGCAACCTTCTCATTCAGTCCTCCACAGGTCAGAGAAAATGTCTGATAGTATCTATTTCATTTCCACTGAGAAGTGAGACATAATGGATGCAAATAGAGGTTTTTCCTACTGGCATGGATGTACTTCATACATACATTCAGAATTTATAATTCTGCATTTTGCCATTAGAATATTTCAAAATTTCAGGATTATTGCAAATATCATTTCTGCCTAAGTGATCACACACAATGCTTCGCCCACTCTCAAATAATAAAAACATGACACGATCCTTCATATATAATCGCAATTTCTCATGAAGATAATAAGCTAACCCTAAATTATTTTCTCTTCCTCTTCTCTTGGCCAAGTACGCTTTACCTCTTAATCATTCTCAATCTCGCTTTTCATAATAATTTTCTTAAATATTTACATTCATATATATAGAAGCTTTCTGTGAGCTTCTACTCCTAAAACACTGCTCTTGTGAATACTATACTTCCCCTGACTTGTAATTATGTTTAGTTACACCTCCAGTGTTTTTTGGGGTTTTTTTTTTTAGTGTTTGGCCGGGGCTGGGTTTGAACCCGCCACCTCCGGCACATGGGGCCGGTGCCCTACTCCTTTGAGCCACAGGTGCCGCCCAGCTCCTGTTTTCAATGTTAAACTCTGAAACTATTCGGCAAGGTTCACAAAAGCAGAAATCAAATTTAGTTTCCCCAGTCTGTTCTCATGGAGATAAGGCTCAGTACATGGGAGACAATTAGTGCCAGAAATTGTGAAATGAGTAAATGAATGAATGAATGACATACTTTAGCATTTCTACTATTCCAAAGAGTTTCTAATGTTGATTCTTTTTATTTTCTTTTTTTCTTCCTCCCTCCCCTCCTTTTTTTTTTTTTTTTTTAAGGGAAAAGAGCTTTTTGTTTTTTAAATCTTATGGCTTAAAATGAATGTATGATCAGATCAAAGTAAAGAAAAAGAAATAAAGAATAAAATAATCATCGCCTGCATTCTTGGGATGCGGGGACAAAATAGGACCGTGTGTTTCCTTTTTAATCTTCCTTTTTGCATATCTAGGTATTTTAGCAATATCTATTGCTATGATTTTAACTATCAAAAACATCTTTAGAGAAACCATAACAAGATTAGACGTAGAAATAACAAAAGTCACCCATAAACCCCCCACTTAGGAGAGGGCCTGGATTAACATTCTCGCTTGCAACCTTTCAGATTGAAACACGCACACATATGTAAAATTATTCAGAGACGAACCATTAACACTGTTACCTAACCTACTTCTTATCCACCTAATATATCCTAAACTTTCCCCCAGGTTATTAAGCATTCTTTTATAACATTATTTAAAATGCCTGCATCTTTTTCCATGACATGTACTATAATTTATTTAAATGGCTTCCTAATGTTAGGCATTTAATGTGCTCCTAATTTCTCCCTATTATAAAAATCAGAGCAAATAATTATCCTTCACACGTACCTTTAATGATTTCAACTGGAAAATTCCAAGAATTAGAATTACTGGACCAAAAATGATAATTAACAGGTAAGTCCTTTCACGCACGCCATCAAATCACTACTCAAGAGAACGCATGAATTTCTGCTTCCTCCAGCCACGCATGTGGTCATTTGAAGTTCCATTTCTTTACTCATTAGTGAGGGTGAAAATTTTTTCTCGTAGTTTCTGATCATTTTAATTTCTCCTTTTATGAATGGCTTAGTCATACTCTCTGCACTCTTTTGGGAATGATTGTTTTCTTTTTTGGACGTGTAAAACTATATATTAATTTTTTTAGCACTCTGTCAATATGGTGCCATATCACATCCAAATTTATCCTTCGATGCTATATACAGAAAGGGCCTGCTAACGCCTGTATTTGATAAGTAAATGCGCGCTCACACCTACGCGTACATTGTGAATTCTGAAATCATTTACCTTATCTGGATTTCATTTTGTTGTATACCGTTAGGTATTTACTTTTACCACAACTTTACATCACAATTTGCGGCATGGTTTCCAGACATTCGGATGTGTTGATCTGTGCTTCTCTTCTGGGTGAGAGTCAGACAACTGTATGTAGTTGTATGTAATACAACTAGTTGTATACATGTTTAATATTTGATAGTTGTCCTGCTACAGTTTTTTCAAACAACATTTAACGATCATTATCCATTTATTCTTCCAGATTTAAAAAATATTACAATTGCACTAAACCTATAATTAGAGAGAAAATAGATGGCATAGCAATATCAATACTCCCCTTCCTCCTTAGAACCCCCAGTAAAACGCGTGCCATGCATCATATAAGTGTTTTATTTTTACTATCTACTTCATTCTGTTTTTTTATTGTAAATAGAATTATTCCATATTTTCCATTAGTGTCAGAAACACTTGGTTTTTTCCTGTCTGCACCGGCAGCAGGTGGGAGGGGAGGGTGTGGTCTCCAACAGTCATTAAGAGAATCGGCTTTATAGATGAGTAGCCCTTGGGGTTGAATTTCAGCTCCATGATTTCTGGGAGCTGTTTAAAAGCCATCTCCTGAGTACATTGGATACTTTTTCTTCCATTCTGGAGCTACTTTGCCAATGTACTCAGCCCTACTATGAAACTAATTTATAGCTTTCATAGGAAAACTATAACCCAATTTTAGCCCAAGAATATGGGGAAAGGAGAGAGGGAGGGTAAGGAAAAGGGTGAGTGGAGGGAGGGTGGTCGGTGAGATCACGCCTATGGTTCATCCTATAAGGGTACGTGTGAATCTCTCTAAATGTGGAATATAAATGTCTTAACACAATAACTAAGAAAATGACATGAAGGCTGTGTTAACCAGTTGGATGAAAGTATTTCAAATTGTATATAGAAACAGCACTCTGTACCCCATGATAGTATTAATGTACACAGCTATGATTTAGTAAAAAAACAAATAAAAATAAAAGTCATCTCCTGGTTGGCTGTCAAAATTTAAATATAATGCCCCCCCAGCACGGTGCTTGGCAAAGACAAGAACTTAACCAAAGGCAGCGCTTACTGTGTCACCAAACCCCAGACAGATGTCACTATTTTTTTTCTGTTCATTCTCTTAGCTTTGCACATTCCTATCATGTAACCATCATTTTGTCTCCTGTTCACAGGTATTAATACTTTAATCCTATCTAGTTTTCTTAATCCCATTCTTGTCTTGGCAGAAGCTTGCCAAACAATGCCCAGACCTGGGGATGAACCCGGATCTTCTTTCTTATTTTCCTCTACGTGGAAATGATAGTAACACTTCACCGTCAAATGCGGCCTCGCCTATCTAAGATACTATTAGTTATCAGGCTTCATTAATGGTTTTGATCAGGACTTGTGGGAATTTTAGGAAATTATTTTCACCTGAGTTTTTCCCTTCAACAGTTTGTAGTGTATTTCATAATCTTTTCTAATATTTCACAGTTAAATATTAACTCGTGGGTTGGTATATAATTTCCTTAGCATATTTATGAATTAAATGTGTTAACAGTGTCTCAAGATGACGGATGTGAGGATTAAATAAATCAAGTCACTAAGAATAGTTCCTGGCACCTGGTGACAGTGCGATTGTCAGTTCTTATCTTTGACAGGGATTTATGGACTCGTATTAATAAGCAGGAGTGTGCCTGGGTCCATCCAACTTATGACTAGTTTTTAGATTATGCTAGCTTTGAAAAATAAATTTAGACGTTTTCTCTATTTCATCCTGCGGTCAATAAACTTTATATAGCATGGGTAGTCTCTCTTGGCTAAAAGAGCTCTAGAAAAATTATTCCTGTTGAGATCACTAATTACACTGTAACCAAGTCAAGAGGAATTTTTCTGTTCTTAACTCTCAAGTTAGCATTTGACTCTGCTCTGGGTCTTGACGTTTAGAAAGACTCCTACCCACTGTCTTTCCTGACTCCGCTTTGCCCGGCTTCCCTCCTACCTCTCTGTCGGTGCCATCTCCGCCTATTTGGAGGATGGTTCTTCCTCTGCCCTCCTTGTAAAAATTAACGTTCCTGGAGATTGTTGCCAAGGCAGTCTTATGCTTAGCCACCCCTTCTCCTGGGCAACCTCACAAGGCCCCGTGATTTCCGTGCCAAGCGACATGCTTATCATCACACATCTTTATCTCTAGTCCAGAAAGCTTGCCTGAGATTCAGCCTTTGTATATCCAACTGTTGGCTAGAAAATTCCATGCAGATGTCCCAGACATTCTGCCCACCCAGGTACCCACGTGCATGAGCGTCTCAGTCAACAGCACTGCCCTCCGTCAGATTACTAATCAGAAACCTGGATTCAGTCATTATTTCTCAACATGATTTGCATTCTTCTAGAAGAATCACCAACTTCATCACTTTAATGGTTTTCGCATATATTCTGTATAGTATTTGTTTGAAATTCCTAATCTTCTATCCACAGTTCTACCTTCTACCCTTTCGCTGTAATTTTCTGAACAGTCATAGTTCTAATTTTGACTTTAGGTCCAAGAAAAATCGCCCCCAATTTCTAGACAGTTGAGTATTAACCTGTTACTTATTTTAGTTAACTGCACTGAACTCATCAAAGTAGCCCGCATAGTACCTGCCTTTTGAAACTCGAGTTTTCTGAAGCCATACATATGAGTCTTGTCTGCATTCTGTGGGTAATACTTGAATGTTTTATTTAAGATACTTTTTGGTGGCATTATTAACACATTTACCCATTTTTGATACATAAATCTCTCTTCCCTGTTCTGCTTGTAGCAAATATATATATTTGAACAGCTTTCAAATACATAGATTATCATCTTGGTAATTTGGAAAATAAGCAATCTATTTTAAGAATTATCTTTAGCTTTCCCTACAAATATTTTACTTTTTCTAATGATCTGAGTCTGTTGAGTTCCTCCAGATAAAAGAAATTTTGCTTCCTTTCAATTATCCCCCCTCATTCTCTCCACTTTTTTTCTATTTGTTGACAGTTTATCAACCTGAACTGCTGTTCCTCTTATGAGATTTTTCTCTGATCTGTACTTTTTAGAAACAAATTTTCACCTTTGCATCATGACAACATTGATTACATATTAACAATACGTTGACCCTTTAGTTTGAAACGTTTCTCCGCTCCCCGATCTAGTTTTTCTGGTCTTGCATCCTGAGCTCTGCCAACCCTCCAGCAGTCAGATGACACCAGTAAGAATGAGAGTTGGATTCTGTCTGGGTTCTTGAATTAAGAGGACCTATTTCTGTCTTTCTCATACAAAAATGGCCAGTGCTATGGATACAGATCGTGCATACACACGCTTTTGTATTCGAGGTCATGTTTCCACTTACGCTACTTGTTCTCACCCCTCAAGGTGGGGACAGGGGATCCTCAGGGTGGTTTCCTGAGTTTCCTCTATCACAACCTACTCACACTGTTCTTTCCCTGGAGAACGGGACCAGCTGGGGTCCACACATCCGCCAGGACAGCTCTGTCTGCCCACACCAGCACCACGGCACAAAATATCTCCCCTCTTAATGACACCAGCCTAGTTTCAAGCGTGAATACCAGATTTCTCTTATTTCTTATTTTTCTGTTTTCCCAAAAATACCTCCCAATATATTCTAGGGGGAAAGGGAAGGGGGGTGCAGATTAAACACTCGCACTTCTGTTACCATCGTACCCAGAAACACATGTAAGAATAGCTGTTTATAGAACTGGAATCATTCTGTAAACACTTTTTCTCCCTTAGTGGAAATGTCAGCAGTTTTGGAAGCCTTTTGCTTTAGTAACAGGATTTTTAGTGGCTATAATACGTAATAATGAAAATTGCTATAACCACTGTTAGAATTTACGGAAGGCTTACTATGTTAAGGGCACTGGCTGAGCCTCTTACCTGCATTAGCTCATTTAATCCTGATTACAACCCTAGGATGTAGGTTTTATTCCCATTTTCGGCGCAGTTCAAGGTGGTAAAAGGCGGGCTCTGTACCTGCCGAGCTCCAAAGCCTGTGCTCTGAACTATTCCTGCCCTGGAAATCCCGGTGCTGCTGCCTCCGACCCTCTCTGTGTTCCCTCCCACCTTCAAGCAAAGAGCAGCAGACGGGGAGGGTGTGAAACCCTGCCTGGGTCGCCTGATTCTCCGGAGCTGAGAGCAGAAGGCCCCATGTGGCCTCAACCAGCAAACACAAACAGCTGCCCGGTGCTGCGGGGCAAACAGACTCGGTCACCGAATTCTCAAAATCCATCACTGCCTCGTTTTTTGGTAAACATTCCCCTTTTTGTTACCCAAAGTCTGGATTTTCTTAGATGGAGAAAACTGAAAAATTATAGCTATGAATACGCTTGCAACACGCCCAATACAAAGGAAAGAATCAGCCCGTAAAGTAAGAAATGTCACTTCCTTTCCTGTGGCACGGCTGCTCCCCTAGGCAGAGCTGCCCATCACAGAGCAGTGGCTCACCATGGGTCCCCCATCCATGCTAGCCTCCGCCTGCAGTCCTTCCTGCTGTGTGCAGAGGATTCCCCGAAGCCCTAATCAGCACACAGAGCTGAGATGGGGAGGACAGGTTTTCTCTAATGGAATCTATCACACATTTGTACCTATTGTTCTCCTGGTCAGACTGAAAACCATCAGAACATAGAACTGTATCCATTTCATCCGTCCTTCCCTCCCCACCTGCTAGCTCACAGCTTAGACATAGTAGGGTATCTGGATCACACTGGCTTAGCAATTCATGGTTTTGTTGCTGCTGATGTTTGACACAGAGTGTCATTCTGTTGCCCAGGCTGCGGTTCATGGCATTATCATACCTCCCAGCAGCCTCAGACGGCACCTGGCTCTTAGGAAGGCTGGTCTCAAACTCCTAAGCTCAAGGAATCCTCTGGCCCCAGCCTCCCAGAGTGCTAGGATGACAGGTGTGAGCTTCACTGAATCAAGTGCACCTCTGAAGTTCAAATCATGAGGTTGCAAGTGCCCAGGCTCTGTTTAGCCAACACCAAAGCAGAAGAGGAATTTCAGCCTTCGACATAACATCAAGCCTAACAAGCTTTCCTTTGGTTCCAGACTGGCTTCCCAAATGACCAGTGGTTTTGCGTCTTAAAGACTCAGCGTCACCTTGACCCGGCTGCCACCTCCCCACTCCACCTCCCCACCTCCCTGGGTGTTCTGTGGCCTTTGAGACCTGGTGCAAACCAAGCAAATCTCAATTAGCTAATGAGGTGCCCAAGACCAGCACCAAGACTGTCTCTAAGGGCCGGCCAGGTCATTAACTGCCATCATCAGTGTAAATTTACGACCTTGCCTACCACCACGGGGATGCTGCGGGTTCTGCCAAGCCTTTGGCTGACGGGGGATACTGCTGGAGAGACAAAAACAGAGTAAATTAAAAATAGGCTTCCATCTATAGGCCCTGTTTATCTCTGTCTGTCTTTGGTAATATAACATTAAGGTAAAAGGTCATATCCCCACTGAAATATAATTTATATTTACCTTTTATTAAATAATTATGGCATGGCACGAAGTTAAATATTACAGAAGCTAATCAAGAGGGAATTCAATAGAGAAAACTCAGACGTGAGAATTTCGACTTCGCTATACATAGAATGTCTTAATCCTCCACTGGGAGTCATTCAGGTTTGCTTAAGGAGTTTAATAATACACATTTCAACTGCCACGGAATCCAAATCCCATTTGGATCAGCCTTGAAAAACTTTCATCAATACCCTGAGATTTCATAATATTTCTCCGGAGAGCCTGGATCTGACGTGTCACTTCGCATTCTGATTGCGGGTCTAATATATGAGGTTACTTACATAGCGTGGACCCAACAAATAGATATCAACTATAAGCAATGTGTAAATGGTTTCTTCTTCTTCTTTTTTTGTTAAGTAAATAGTATTTAACTAAAAATATCTACTGGGAACCACTTATTAAAAAAAAAAACTGGCTGATGCTCAATTTAATTTTCCCAAAGGATTGGTGAGACCTACAAATTCTATATAATTTTTATTTGCTTTCCTTAAGGGAAGGCCCAGAGACAACACGGACCCCATCGTGTGCTTTTATTTCTATTCTCCCAAATGTAGAGGACACCAGATAACATGGAAAGGGGCTCTTTGTTACGAGTTCTGAGCAGAGCTCAACCATCCGGCCTTGACATTGAAGGCAGGAGGTCATTAACTTGTGCACCTTGTCTTACAGGAGCACTGATCACATACAGGGCAACATCGAGATCTGAATTTGTTTGTAGAAGTCTGAGAGGAGAAGAGTGAGCTGATGGGGAGTGGGAAGTTCTCGGGGATGCTGGTGAATCACACAGCCGGCCTGGGGTCCCGCTCCTCTTAGCAGTGAGTGATCACTTGTCTCTGGGACTACCATGGATTCTGCGGGTGGCCTTTGAGAGGCCAGCAGAGATAGACATTCAGAGCCTAGCTGTTTATTTGCACACGTGCCTTTATCTGCAGAAAAAGTTTTTCACTTTTATCAGATATTCACAAGGCCTGCGGTCCACTGAGGGGGACAGCCCGCAGAACAGAGGATCCCTACCGACCGATATCAAAACCCCAACTTTCTTTAAGAAGAAAGAAGACCCTGGAAAGAGATCCTGCCTGCTCTTTGCATTCTACAAAAACAAAACAAAAAAAATTTTAGGAGAAAAAATAAACTACGTAAAATCTTTAGACTGTGATAGCCAGATAAACACCAGATCAGAAGGTAGACTCTGCTAGGCAGTGGAGGAGAGAACGGGCGTTGGGAGCATCTGCCGCCTGGCTTTGGAGGAGAGAGATACTCTGCGGACAGGGCAGGAAGGCAGGAAGCAGCCCCGCTCTGGGGGGAGTTTGGATAAGCCCCAGCTTCTGCCCTCCTGCCACTTTCAGGACTTCTCTTCCCGGCCATGGTACTTTGATCCTACTTGTTAATTCCCATGACGTCTGCCTTTGGTCTCCCTTCCACTCAGGTGTCTGATACTCACAGGCTACCTTAAATGAACACTTTAATGCTCCTGAGTTAATTTTTTTTCATAGCATAGGAGGTGTAGTTGAGATAAAGCTGGCCCAGCTTGAGATCTGCCTTCTATCCCAACACCAACAAATGACACCACCTCTGTGCAGTCAGGTGGGGCTCGGTTTATTTCTCTGCAAAGACAAAGACAGGGGTCCTCACACTTTTTAAACAGGGGACCAAATCACTGTCCCTCAGACCATTGTAGGGCCGGACTGTGGGCCCCGGAATGAGTCAGCTGCTAAGCAGGACAGGCAGAGGCGGCAAAAACACCCAGTGGGCCAGATAAATGTCCTAAGCGGGCCACATGTGGCCCGCAGGCCATAGTTTGAGGACGCCTGGACAAAGGGTTGGACTAAATGGCCTCCAAGCCTCCTTGCTAGCTCTTGCACTTCTTAATTCTAAGGCTATGACTTATATGGAGCAGTACTCTGAGGACTAGAGGTGGGTGGGGTCCAAGTCATGGGCTGTTGAATTAAATCGTCTTTAACCTTGACACTTAATTCTCTCCCCACCTCCATTTGTTTCGATGTAGCAAAAATTCGGTGTTACCAATTTAAAAACAAAAAGGAACAAAGGTAATATTAGGAACATGATATCAAGAGGCAGTACCTGCCTTTGTGGACACAGGAACAAGGATACCAGGTGAGAACCAGCAGTTCACAAGCGAAAGATTAGACGGAAGCCTCTGATATTTAATTTTAAATGAAATATTAATCTAATATTTAATTACGCTTCGGTTTCAGGAAAAACTGCAGCAGCAAGACAGATTGTTTGAAGAAGGGAGTAATATTCATGGTTAAGGAGACAACTGTAAAAATTAAAGATAAATTTCAAGGGTAAATTTAAATGCCACAACGGAGCAGTTATGAATCCGCTCCCGCTCTCTGCAATGTGTACTTAGAATATTATAGCCCAGAGCACCGGTCCATTAAGGGACTGGGATGTCTCTAGTGAAACCGCAGCCCCCTATTCCGGGGCGAACCACAGAGACATCATTCTTCAGACTCAGCCGAAGGATGAGCTGCATTTCACAGGAGGTCTGGGGAGAGGCAACCTCAGTAAAAGTGGAGGCTGCCAGGAGGGCTGTTGATTCACCTGTTTCCAGCTGTAACCAGGAACAGTTGTACTCGGGCCAATTTTTGGATGTCTGAATTGGGTATTTTTAACTAGAAATCAGATTCATTTCTTCAATGCGATTTCTTCTCTTTTTTTCCCCTAGGATAATGCTATACAGGGGGGAACCAAAAGAAACGTGAAGTAGATGAGCGATGGACGTTTGAAATCCAGCTTGCACATCTGCGCAGCGCTCCTCTGTGGGGGCTACCTGTGCAGAGCCTGGGGGAGGAGCCGGGCAAAGGTATAATTTGGGGGTTTGGGTGAACATTGGAGCTTGCTGCCTATTCTTCACCATTTACCTGTGAATGAACACTCTCTCCCAAATGATGAACAGTACCAAAAAAATGTTTCTTTTCTAAATAAAGGATAAGAAATATCCTGCGGGAGGAGGTTCGTTACCATGAATTCTTCTGTTTCTCAGCGTGTCTCAATTAGCCAGGCTGTCTTTGTCAACCCCTAAGTTCTACTGTGCATTTTATAAAACACCTACTGTGCGTGCACTGGGCCAGCTGGGTCTCTTCTGCTCCTCTGAACACCTGCTCCCGGGTGACCTGCCCTTGCAGCCTGCAAAGTTCATGTTCTTGGGTTGTCTCAGCCTTCTCTGCTACCTGCAAAACCCTCATTTCTAACCTAGACCAAGATATTAAGGGCACGATGTGGCAGGTCTTTTAAGAAGAATCCATATTTCCTAGAGAACAAGACACACAAGGCCACCTCTGATCCTACAGCACCAAGGAAGGAAGCCACCACGGCTGCATGGATCCTCCTGCCAGATGCACGCAACGGGCTGGGATTTTAATACTTACAGAAAGTCCTCTGCATATGTATACGGTTTTATCTTCCCAGTAAGGTAAGCATACCCCCGTCTGTTAGGTTAGGAAAATGGTGCAAAGAATAGCTTAGTGTTCCCAAAGCTGAGAGGCAGATCCCGACCTTGTCACTCTGTCCCTGTCTCTCTTCCGCACAGGGACAGCCTCCCAGGCTGCCGCCACTTCCTACCCCAGTGCCGAGTTCTCCCGAGTTTAGTAACAATCCGCCGTGCGCGCTCCTGTGCCTTCTGTAACTCTGATTATGCACGGAGGATCATTCCCACCCCTTCTAAGGAACTCAGGCACTCGACAGGCCCTGCGTCCAGCATATCACACTGAGAGTCCAGCACATCAGGTGGGTGAGGGGCTGAAGGAGGAGAGGTTCTCTGGAGCTGCTTTTTCTGCCGCCTGCTTTTTGAGTCTCCTTCTACCTGAGAGTAAACACAGGCTTGTGCTCATGATGAAATGCCCCAGTCTCAGTTAAGAACCCTTCCCTCTGTGGAGCACTTTGTAAGCCAGAGAACCTCTGTGACAGCCTCACGAGCCGGACTCAGGTCTCCCAGACTTATAATTTCTCTGCTTAAAATACAGATTCCCAGACCCTCTCTGAAGAGCACGGTTTGGGGTGTATGGGACGGCGCCAAGCATTTTTGTCAGCATCAGCCAAATTGGGGAAACCCTTACGGCATGGGTGATGATATCACTAGCACCAGAGCTGTACAGAGGAAGAAAACAGGGCTGAGAAAGGCCAGGGGACTTAACACAATGGTACACACAAAGGGTGACACGGCCAGACCCGAGGGCAGCTCTGTGCATTTCCTTGAAGGCCCCGTCCTGCCCCCAGAGCTCACCGTGCCCCACCACCACTCTCTAGGTTCCTGGTTTTCCTTTTCCTCTGGAATCAAGATGATTTTTCCTCCCTTGCCTTTGCTGCTGAGTATTTTGTGGGGGCCTGCAGTGGCCGCAGGGTACTGTCCTGCAGAGAGGCCCAGCACTTGCATGGGAGATGCAGGAGCTGACTCCCAAGGTGCCCCAAGTGAGCACGTGGCTCATGTTTCAATTCCAGCCCTCAGGAGGCCGGCCGGCTGGAAAGACAAGGGGCCTTTGTCCAGCTTCTCCCAGGGAAGAGGCCATAGCCATCCAGGTGACCAGAGAAGGACTCAGCTCTGAGCACAGCAGGTCACCTGCAAAGCCACCGCATATCCAGCCATCAGCCTAAGACCAAATTAGCTCTTTCCATCAGAAGCTCCCTATGCAACGGAAAGACAAGAGGCCACCAACCCACTTCCGGTAGGCTCTAGACCCCTCCACAGATGATGTCAGCTTCCTGTCTCCACCAACCCAAGATGCATTTGGCCCAGTGACCTCAGGGCCAAACTCAGGAAGTGTTTCCAGAGAGGGACCAGCCTCCTGGGACTGCCTAGATGTCACTTGTATATTTGGTTTCTTCTCTGTGAAAGAACAAACTACTGAGTCCCTGCCCTCCTCACTCCTAACTGCCTCCCAAGCCCTTCCTTCTCCAAGCCAGACTTCCGGAAGAAGCTTTACTGATGGACAAACCGCCTAAAAATAAATGTCTTTGTCCCTAAAACCGTCAAGTTTACTAACAGGTGCTATTTCAGTATTTAAACATGTTACACGCTATTTTGTGTCATATTTTATCATTTTAATTTTTTATTAAAATCAATTTTATCCAAAAATAATAGGTAAAAGAAATATTTTAAAAATTAATACCAACACCCAGAAATCATCACTGTTATCCCTTTGGTAAGCAGGTTTCTGCTTTACTTGGGCTTTTTTGTATAACTACTCATTTTTTACATAGATAAACAGCTTTTAAGTTTTTGTCAAACATGTATCACAGATGTCCTTCATGTAAATAATTATCCCTCCATAGGATTATTCTTAATATCTAAAAAAGTACAGAGATGTGCCAGGAACAGTGGCTCATGCCTGTAATCCCAATGCTTTGGGAGGCTGAGGCAGGAGGATCACTAGAAGCCAGGAGTTCAACATCAGCCTGGCCACATAAGTGAGACCCCGACTCTCCAAAAAAGTGAACAATTAGCTGGGTGTGGTGGTGCCCACTGTAGTCCTAGCAAGTTGGGAGGCAGAAGTAGGAGGATCACTTGAGTCCTTAAGTTGGAAGCTGCAATGAACTGTGATTGCATATCACTGTACTGCAGCCTGGACAACAGTGCAAGACCCTATCTCTAAAAGGAGGGGGAGAGTTAGAGATGTTCCATTATTTACTTAATGAATCTTCTCATGGACATTAAAGACATTTCCAATTTTTCACTACTATAAACTAGGCCCCAATGAACAGTCTTCAGGCAAACTCAATTATTTCCTAAGTATATGTTCTTAAAAGTAGAATCACTGGGCCAAAGGCTACCTACATTTTTATAGGTACTGTGTTTCCCTGAAAATAAGACCTTCCCAAAGAATAAGCCCTAGCAGGATTTCTATGCATTTGTTAAATATAAGCCCTACCCTGATAATAAGACCTAGTGATGGGCGTGACTATGCAGCCTATCTGCATAGCCACACCCTGCATTTCAGCACTGAGCGGTAAAGAATGCTGGAATACGTTTTATCTGCCACAGCTCCTTTCTCCCAGCCATTCGCACTTGCGCAGGTGCACATGTGATAACCACAGTTGCAGGCATCCTATTGCGCACATGTGAATGGCTAGGGGAAAGGAGTTCCTGCATCACTAGCGCCAGTCCCACCAACAAGATCGGCTCCCCCTGTCAGGTTCCAGAAGAAGATGACTTAACTGCATTTGAATAAATGTAGATTGTTGTATTATACTTAAAAATCAGACATCCCCTGAAAATAAGCCCTAGTGTGTCTTCTTGAGAAAAAAATAAATATAAGACAGTGTCTTATTTTGGGGGGAAACATGGTCGCACCACACAGGTCCTCTCCTGTAACCATTTACATCTCTACAGGAGTGTAAAAATCCCTACTTATCTTCTAATTTTTCCAACCTGATATTTTCATTTGTTTTAAAAAAAAAAAGTCTTTGCCAGCTTGAGAGGGAAAAAATGTGAGGCTCCTGTTGCCTTCCCTGGCATTTGGTTGATTATTAAAGTGGGGGAAATTGTTTATATGTTTACTGCTTAACTGCACGCCTGCCTGCATTAACTCCCCAGCTTACTTGCAAGCCCTTTATCTAAGCGTTTGTCTTTTCCTCTTTAATTTACAGGGTATCTAACATCCTCCTCTTTATCAGCGACATACAATACAGCAGTTGAAAAGAGTTGGCATACATTTTTGCTGCACAAATGCATCTTTTAATACACAGGATAATGTGTCATATAGAACAAATAAGTCACTCTTTGCCTTTTTCCTCTCGATTGAATGCCTGGTCCTTTGGCACTCAAACATTTTCTTTTTATGTCATCACATCCTTTAACTTGATGGTACCTGTCTTCAATGTCAATGTGAGCGAGGCTTGAGATTATAATTATTTTTGAGCTCTGTGATCTTTGAAACTTTCTGCATTTTTAATTAAAAATATGTCATTTGAATGCAGTTTAGTTTACAACGTGAAATTAGAAATCTAACTTTTTCTTTGAATGTTTAACTAATTGGCCTAAGACACTTGTTAATCATTCCATTTTGTTCACACGCACCGCCTGACTTTGCTCCTCACCTATACTAAGTACTTATACATGGAATGTGTGCACAATCGGTTTATTTTTTAATTTTTCTCATGATAGAATACAACAGAAGAGAATGTTGTTCTATAGGTTCCTACCCGGCCCCCTTATTCTTTTAATTGTTGAAACTTAAAATAGGTTTTCATGTCTGATAGGACAGGCCCTCTCTAATTTTTAAATCCCTATTTTAGCACCTTTTTTTTCCAGGTGAACTTTTGTAAAGTTTTCCCAAACATTTTGTCGGTATTTTGATTGGCGCGGTGTTAAATTCATTCATTAATCGACATCTTTACAATATTCAATCTTCCCACCTCTCCGCCAGCTGGAAGCATTTTGTCCTCCCTCTGAACTCCCTTAGCATGTTATACCTTTAAAAAAAACCACTTTCCAAACTATACCCACCCAATTTTTCAACTCTGAAACCTGAGAGTCGTCCCCTTCTCTCCTCAACCTTCACCCTATCTAATCAATCATCAAGTCCCGTCAGCGCTGCCTCCTAAATTTCACCCACTTCAGCCTGTCCCCACCATCAGTGTTCTAAGCAACCATCATTCCTGGCCTGGGCCACCACGCTGGCCTCCAGCTGACCTCCCTGGGCTTCTAAGTCATTCAGGGACAGCCCGGGCTCCTGGCTCCCTCCGACCCTGACCACTCCTTCTCCGTCTCCTTCCCAAGCTCTTCCTCACCATCCTCAGCCTCTATACTAGTGTGTGCATCTTGCCCCCATAGCTATACCCCTTCCGGGGTGATCTCATCCAGCCCCAGGGCTTTAAATCCTGCCTAGATGCTGATGGCTCCTCTGCCTGACACCCTCCGGTCTTCCCATCCACACCCCTTTCTCTGCCCCTCGTCTCCCACCACCCTCTTCCCCGCCAGCTCCACTCCAGCCATCCCAGCATCCTCACTCTTCCTGATAGCACTAGGCTTGGGACAGAAAGAAAAGGACAGAAGGGGGACAGATTTTCATGGTTGGCCCTTCCTGGACATCTGCTCCATGTCCCTTCCACAGAGAAGCTTCCCTAACCACCCTACCCAAATCCTCCCTCACACTCTTTCCTCACTGCTCCCTACCGGAAAGGATACTTTCTTAGTGGTCTGTCTCCTCTCTATATTGTAAACTTTATTAGGATGGGGGACTTGACCTCAATCACTTCTAGATCCCACGGCAGGCATGTAATAAACCCTAGTTTGAACAAATGAATGAATAAACTGTTTCTCTCTGAGAACTAGAATGGTAACTTCTTGTGCTGTGACTTGTACTAATAGACTCTCCCTTAGAGCCACAAAAGAATAACACCTGAGATGGGCTTAACTCAGGATAGAAAATTCAAAAGCAAATTTTTAAATAAATATACCTAAATATTATCCCTTTCCATCTACTCCTGATTGAGACTCACCAGAAGTTTGCACTTTAATGAGAGTCCAAACGAGAGAACATACTCTATTAATATTAATTAATATTACTATTAAAAATTTGCAACATGCCAGATATACTTTCTTGGTTCAGGTATTTCATTCTCTATGCCCCTAATTTTTTTCTTTCAAAATACAATAGCCTCATTGATGTTCCTGCTTTGGGATTAACTCAAGAGCTAATGATTAATTCAAGAACATTCCTTTTTATTTTGAGAAAATACCTTTCAGTTACTCTTCCTTGCACAGAAACCCGTAATGCCTTTTTATTTCTTGCCGAATCAAGTCCAAACTCCCTTAATAAGGCTTTTATTTCATTAAGAAAATTGCATGAAATACACACAGAATTTATCATCTTGGTCATGTTTAAAGCTCAATAGTGTTAAGCAATCTGCCTCTATGAATTTGATGACTCCAGGTATCATACGAGGCCGTTAAGCTATTTTAAGCCTTCTCGCCCCATGTCTAGCTTACCTAGGTCCTAGGCTAAGCTGGGCCCAGTGCACCCCCACAGCTGCTGAAGCAGCCCTGTTGTCCTCAGGTATGTGCTCGCCTCACCCTGTGGCCTTGGCACATGGGGTTCCCACAGTGAGAACATTCTTTTTCTTTGCCCATCCAAATCCTCCTTATCCTTAAATAGTCTGCAATTTCTACTTCTTTTCCTCTTTCTTTTTGAGACAGGATCTTGCTCTGTCACCCAGACTGAAGTGCAGCGGCATGATTGTGATCATAGACCAGCACTGTAACCTCCAAATCTTGGGCTCAAGCGATCCTCCCACCCCAGTCTCCTGAGTAGCTGGAATTACAGATGCACACCACCATACCCAGCTGATGTTTCTTATTTATTCTGTATAGAGGTGCGTACCTCCCTATGTTGCCAAGCTGGCCTCAAACCTGGCCCTGAGTGATCCTCCTGCCTCAGCCTCCCAAGATGCTAGGATTAGAGGCATGAACCTGGCCAATCTTCCGTTTCTGCCTCCTTGACACCCCATTTCTCTACTCTGGCCCACACTAAACACTTTCGTCCTAAAACTCATATTCCATTCATTGGAAATTTGTCTGAATGGACAAATTCTTTAGCTGTTCTGTCCAATATACCATTGCCTCTTCCAAAAGTCTATACACTTTCAAATAGGGAAGAGACCATGTCTTATGTACCAGCTGAACCCACCACTTAGAAAAAGCAGCAAATAGAAACTGGACACTCTGTAAATATTAAACTAATACATGATTTTTCACTTTCATAAAGTTTTGAAATACTTTGAATCATTCTGCAACACCACTGGGAAACTTTCTTGAATCTTTTCTGTTTGTTGGTTTGTGAGATGTACTTTTTTGGTCTTTTTTAAATTATTAAGTCAAATACACATAGATTATGAATACATTTATGCATATGTGGGGTACAAGGCGCTGGGGTTTTTTTTTTTATACAATCTGACGTGGTTAGATCAAACCAATCAACATAGCCTTCACCTCATTTACTCGATTATTGTGCCAAACATCTATGTTCTACACGACAGATTTGACTTGTACCCTTGTCATATGCTCCATAAGTGTGGTCCTGCCTTTTACCCTCCCTCTGTCAAACCTCTCCCTCCCCCTCCCTTCCCACTCCATTTCTCTCTTTCATCCTGGGCTATAGTTGTGTTCTATCTTTCATAAGAAAGTGTGAGTAAATCTAAGTAGCCAAGGTACTCAGTACTTCTATGAAACCTACTTATACTTTCTCGAATCATTTCAAGATAGTTTAGTAATAGCCAACAACCTGGTCTCATTTCTTTTTATCTGACTGCGCATATAAAAGACTGTTCTACCAAGTTCAAGTTACATTTGTAAAGGTGTATCCCTCAAACAGGCTGCCATGACTATCTCCCAGATCATGCCCAAGTTGCCAAATTAAAACGCAAATTTAGAATCAAGTCTACCCTCCCTCCTTAACACACTAATAGAAAGACCTAGAAAATGAAGATGATGATAAAGTGGAAAGACTGGGACCTGGAACAGAGGGGAACTGGAAATCAACATCTCTTGGAATCTTTTTATCACCTACCTGTGTAAATGAACCTTCCTGGGGCTCCTTTGCAGAACTGTTTGGATTTATAAGATAATGTCACCTCCACCACTCCTGGGATGTGCCGAGGAGGAGTCTGCACTCTGATGGCATGAGGGGTTATTAGCTGCAGATTGACAGGAGGCAGAGAAATAAAGTAGCTATTAGACAAGGATGTAAGACCCAAGGACACAGGACACAGAGTCTTCCAATGGGCTACAGCAGAGAGAAGCTCTGGGGAACTCTGCTGTAGCCCAACTGGAAGACCCACCATGCTCCAAGTGGCCTCCTACCAAACCCAGCCTTCCTAGGTCCTTTCTCTCCTACAAGCCCAGCTCAAGTCCCCCTCCCACCTCCTGCTGCCCACCCTACCCCCATCCCTATAATTACTCCCTCCCAAGAATTCCTGTAGTGCTTGTGACTTCAAACATGGATTCTACCAACCCCAACATAGCACTGTTAACTCATCTTCCTGTCCTATGTTTTATGTGATTATGAAAATAAAACACATCCCATTTAGAAAATTTGCAATTTACAGAAAAACACAAAGAAAAATATGCATATTACAGAGAAAACCAATATTAACATTTGGTGTAGTCCCAGTACTTTTCCATGGATGTGTAATTAGGTTTTACGGACACTGTTATTTTCATTTCTTTTTTCCACCTCACATTATAAAGTAAGCACATGCCTTCTCCAGCATCATTACAATTTTTGTGAAACACAATTTTTAAAGGTGGAATGATATTTCATCACTTATTTTACCACTCTCGTATTATTCACTACCTGGGCTGTTTCTAATTTTTCCCACATTTAAATAATACTGCACTGGATATTTATCTTTTTAAGAAATCTGTCCCTACAACCGTTATGACATCCATGTCTAGGAGATACTCAATAATGTCTGTTCATGCTGATGATGATCTAGGACTTACTGATTTCCCCAAATCAGAACAATCTTTGGGCCAAAGGAAATCAAGGAAGCAAGTTTTCTCGGCCTACCTCGCTCCAGACGAGCATGGTTCCAAACACCACTTGGAGACCATCAAAGAAATTGTCTCCAATGATAATGACCATGGCTCCTCCTGTGGTCCAGCCTTCACTTGGGCTGATGGCTTTGATGCAGGGGGTAGCTGAGAAGATAAGGAAAGAAAAAGTCAGGTCTATTCCTAGGTGGGTGAAATGTGGAGTTTTGGGGACTGGCTGCTCTTGAAAGCCGTTGGTCATTCCAAGAAGTTCGAGCTGAGCTTGCTGACTTGCCATCATTCCTTAATTGGTTGTTGGTTTTCACCAAGTCATTAAAGCCTAATGAGTTGACCATTATGTACGAAAAAGTCAAACACTTAGCTAATTGTGCAAAGGGTGTTTTTAAAGCTCTGTTGTTTTTGCCCATATTTTTGTAAGTTGATCACAGTGGAAATGTGCAAATCCCTTTTCTCTCCCCACCTCCTCTGTCCCAAGATGGTAAGATTTACAAGGCCTATTAAGGTGCTAGCGAGGGAGGAAAACAAGGAGAAAACAAAATCTATCACAGTTGAAGGTTTATTTTCCAGCTCTATCAAGAGACGATTTCTAACCACTCTCCTCACTTTGTAGGAGGGATTTTTCTCCCCTCCTTCCACATGTTCGAGGCCTCTGGACTTTGCACCCCAACAGGAACCCAATATGGTTTTCAGGCCATAACCAAAGTCAATCCATCACTCCATTTCCAAAGTTGACAGGGTCGAAGGTGGAGGAGAACTTTGGCAGGACTCCAAAAACATGAGCCCCCTTTGAACAGCCCGTCAATCACATCCAATCAGTCAAAAGAAACTGGATGGGTTCCTAGTTCTGAACCCTGGGATTTTCCTCTCCCCGTTCAGTGCCCACTGTGGGAGAATTAACACCACTCCAAATTCTTTACTGATTCAATCATTTTCTTTCAGTTCATTAATTCCTATTTTAAAATGATACGAGATACATTTTAAGGGCTCGGGGTGGGAGTGGGGGGATATACAGCAAAACAGCACACTAAAATGGTAGATTAATTTGACCATTCATGCCACGTTAGGGGGTCTTCCCACACCAGCGATCTGGGGAGAATGGAAGGGGGGAAATGACTACAGTGGAATTCACTGAGGTTTGTCAGTTATCTTCATCAATATACTTTAATATTTTGGACAACTTGAAGTTTAGCAGTTGCTGGTATTTCTAATTACTATAATGCACTTGGAAAACTATGCAGAGCAGACCACGATTTCGTCTTGTCCAAGCAAACAAAAATCAATTAGTGTCAGTTTCATTCGGCACATTGTTTTGTTTTGCCCACAATCTGTTTCAGGGCACATCTGACACTTATTCATACACGTCTGGCACTGTAACGTTCCTGTTTAACTAAGATGTCATAGACCCACATTTGCCTGAAGTGCCGTCTAAGCAGAAAGAAAAACACAGAACCGAATGGGGAGGACGCAGCGCCGGCGGGGAGGCATGGGGGGCTGGAGTCCGTGTTTACAACTTCATCTAAAAACCCACATGGTTTTGTGTACTTTCTCCGACTCCGAGACACGCATTTGAAATTCAAACAAGGAAGGATGTGGAGAACTTCACGTCTCTGCGGTGCTGAGCGCAGACAGCCCTACCTTCAGAAGGGTCCAGTCTCCTCGCCCTCCGCCCGTGCTTGGAGTTGTTATGGACGAACATGTTGTCAGAGACGGCCAGGACATGTCCATCCACATTCACCGTTGTGGACAACACAACCTGCGTGTTACAGTAAAAAGGCAGAGGGAAGGGGCAGCAGGATTAGTTTCTCCTAAAGCAGTAAATGCACCTCAATTCGGTTTTGCTACACTTCCCTCTGGCACGTGAGACTGGACGGAACTTGGGGACGGGCAGTGTTCTCCATAACCCAAAAGATTTTCTTCCTCCTGTAATTATGGAAGAACTTTACAGAGAAAGAGGCTGCCCTTCACCCGTGCACGGTGATAACTTGTGTACAAGCAATGACCATGTCACAAACTAGGGAAACTAACCATTTGCTTACCAGGGCCAGAGACCCAGTTCTCTAGCAAAGGACTTGGACTATCCTTCCTGGCAGAACCTTCACCCCAGGAAGCTGAGCTCTATACAGCTGGAAGGTCGCTTTTCCAAGCTTGGGCATGGGTGCTTGCATTTCAGCTGTGTCCTAAATCATGCTGGACACGGAGATGCTGGCTGGGGAACTGTCGGTGCTGTCTCTGCCCACGGGAGAGCAGTGGCAGGAGATACCTAGAATCTGGTGGGAAATCAGGATTGCTGGAATTCAGGGCTGAAAGCGTGGGGCACGTGGGGTCCAATGGGAGAGCAGGGAGAGCAGGGAGAGGTGGGGTGGAGCAGGGGAGGAACTTGAATTTGGAGTCAGAGGGAAATGAATTTGCACCCCAGACTTGCTGCTCTCCCTAATATGTAACTGTGGACAAATTAACCTCTTCCAATCTCAGCTTTTCTTATCTGTAAAACCTAAACAACGATACCTACATTACAGGGCTGAACGAGATAAAACGAGATAGTAGGTGGGCATCCTTAATCCAAAAATCCAAACTCTGAAATGCTCCCAATTCCATTTTTTTTTTTTTTTAATTTCAGACTAACGTGAGGGTACAGTGAGGTGACAATGTTTGCACTTGATAGGCAGAGTCCCTAATGTAGCAACTTTGAAACTTTTTGAGCACCAGCAGGATACTCAGAGGGAAGGCTGGCTAGGGTGGTTACCGGTTCAGATTCCACCCCGCCCTTTAGGGATGCTTAGCTGGTACATACATAACCCAAATGTTCCACAATCCAAAATTTGAAGCATTTCTGGTGCCAAGTATTTCCGATAAGGAATTCTCAACTGCAATGCATGTAAAAGATTTAGCACAGCGGTGGCATATGCCAAATTGGGATGAGTTTGTGTCCTTACTGTTTCACTTCTGCCTGACTGGAACAGTTCACAGACAGATGACATTACTCATGGAGATTCTCCCAGGGGCTAAGCTCTGGGAAGGTTCTAGAAAGGCAGCCATAGGGACTAATGGTACCAAGAGTTAACAGGGCAGGACTCCTACCTTCAAAGAGCTTATCTGTAGGCTGCAGAAACGTATCTAACACATGAAATGAGCAACACAGAGAATGGTATTGAATTGTGGGCTGCAGACCAGGGTGTGGGAGAAGTCCAGAGGGAGGGAGATTAGCACAGGCCAGCCAGGCACCGCAGAAGACAGCGGACCTGGGCGTACCTACCACCGACTTCCTTGGGAAGATGAGCCATCTCAGATGTGAGTCTACTTCTCAGCTCATGTCAGCTGCACACGGCAATTATTTTTTTGAGAAAGGAACTTGCGATATACATATTCATGGATATGTATAGCTCCACTGAGGAAAAGCATTGAATAGGTGCATAATGAGAGCCGTGTTTAAAAATGACTCTTCCCGCCTGCCCCCAAATTAAATTGGTGGATATTCTACTAGTAATTGTCCTGCCACTCCTTCCCTCCTTATTAAATAAAGGGGGTGGGGGTGGGGGTTGGTCTTGCCTGACCTCTTAATAGGAAACAATTAAGCGCCATTTTTATTATGAATAATTTCAAGCAAACAAAAGAAACAGGATAAGACCAGGAATGCCCAGTACTTGCCATCCAGCTTCAAGAAATGTCAAAATATTGCCATTTCCATTTCAAGCAGGTCTCCCTATCTAAAGGGGGGGCCTTCTAAGGCCCCCCAGTGGCTGCCTGACACCTCAGAGAGCACCAGACCCTATCTATACAATGCTTTTGCCCGTACATGCCCGTGATAAAGTTTCATCTATCAACTAGACACAGTAAGAACAATAATAAGTAAAAATAAAACAGAACAATTATAATAATATATTGCAATAAAAGTTACATGTATATAGTCTCTCTCTCCCTCTCAAAATATCTTGCTGTTGTGTACTTTGGGTAACTGAAATTAGGAAGGCTGAAACTGTAGGTTAGGGGGACTATTGTATACCACTATCCTCCCCACCCCCTACTCTGTGATAAAGATGGTCACAGGTTTGGAGTTTTTTGTAGGTAAAATTTAAATTTGCACTCACTGAAATGTCCAACTCTTAGTTGTATATTTACACCCCGATCACAACATAGACTTTTTTTTTTGTAGTTTTTGGCTGGGGCTGGGTTTGAACCCACTACCTCCAGCATATGGTGCCAGCACCCTACTCCTTTGAGCCATAGGCGCCACCCAACATAAGCTATTTCCGTCTCCCCAGAAAGTTATCTTGTGTCCCTTCTCAGTTAATCCTTGCCCTACTGCCACCAAAACAACCCTCTCCAGATGTGTTTTCTTTTTGGGGGGTGGGGGGAACAGAGCCTCAAGCTATCCCCCTGGGTAGAGTGCCATGGCATCACAGCTCACAGCAACCTCCAATTCCTGGGCTCAAGCGAGTCTCCTGCCTCAGCCTCCCAAGTAGCTGGGACTACAGGCGCCCGCCACAATGCCCGGCTATTTTTTGGTTGCAGCCATCATTGTTGTTCTGGTGGGCCCTGAGCTGGATTCAAACCCACCACCTTAGGTGTACGTGGCTGGTGCCTTAGCCACTTGAGTCACAGGCGCCAAGCCCAGATGTGTTTTCTTTTACCCTAAAGAGACTTTTTAGATGGTATCTAAAAATACTAAAATGTTAATACATATTTTTTAATGTACATTTCAGAGAATCCTTAAAACCCATAAGTGTTCAAAGCATCTCATATAGTCTCACTCCGTGGCACAGTAGCAGACACAAACTTTGACATGAACATACGTGAGTTTTGATCATCCAACCCCATGGACATTCACTGAGCTTCTACTATATGTCAGGTGTCATGGACAGACCCTGAAGATTCAAAGAATAGTCTCAAAAGAACTTTGCTTGTCATTTCAGAAAATTATCAACATAATTGCTCACAACTTAGGGGTGCAGCCTGTCTAGCTCTGGATCTGTTTTCAATTGTGTTCACATGGACATGTTAGAATCTGGGGAAAGTCCTTCCAGAAAGTTCCTATCACATAGTGGCAATCATGACATGGAGGCATCCCTTACTCTCCCCAAGTGCACAGGCTCAGACTTATCAGAGCCATCTCAGCAAAGCCTGGGATCACATCACCATTGACAGAAGAAGCCAGTCTCATGGTCATGGGGTAATACAACCGTGAAGGTCATTCATCTTCCAAAAATAAGAGGAGAAAGGGGAATCAAACCAGTCCTGCAAATTGTGCATGTGGACGCCTTTTCAAAGACGTGACTATCGTCTCTGGGAGAAAAAAAACAAAAACAAAAATCAAGAGGATATTTTGGGCTTTCATTGTTCATCAGCTGTCCTAGGCACAGGGAGGGAACCCAGGCACGGTCTGAGAATTCTGTGGCTGTGAAGACCCTTGTCTCTGAGGCTGCTTTAATTCACTCCACAAGCTTCTTGTCATGCTGTCCACTAATAGTCCTCATGCACTCCTGCCACAAGATATAGGGCTTTCACGAGCCAGCTGATTTCATCATTGTGCATTTGGGTGGAGTGAGACTTGGTTCCAAAGTGAACATTTCCCGAATGACATACCCTGATGGCTCAGATGCACTTCATTATTTTCTATTAACAATGGAAATAAATTTTAATCTCTTGCTGGCTTGAGCTGGCCTCTCATGACAGCAAGGGAATTAACCTGAATTATTTCAGCGTCTGCAAAATTTATTACAACATTTTAAACTATGTCCAAATGTATGTGCGTGAGCATGTATACATACAGATACGAGGCAAGTCCCAGGTTTTAGTATTCCAGATATCTTAGACAGTGAGGTAGCTAGGAGAGCCGGCCAATTCAACTGAACTTGCAAAGCGTAATGAACTTAATTCACAGACTTTACAACACAAGGCAGACATATTTGGCGGTTGTTCCAAGACGTGGAGACACAGACTTAAATACTGAATTTACATATCTTTACTCTGCAGGAATGAGCCACATTATGCAGGTAAAGATACAGTTGGTCTAGCCCAAGCTTCAAATTTAACTTCCTTCCCAGTTTTCTGATTAATGATGACAACACTGATATTATTCTATTCAGAGAAGTGAAAATTTCTGAATGTTTTAAGGCTCAAGGAAGTGGAATGTGCATTCCAACATCATCTCACTCCCAGGCCTTCCCCTTCCCCAAGCCAACTTCTTTCCCCTCGTGAGTATTTCCTGGGTCAGGAAGGCTGACCCTTTCCATCTGGAATCAATCAGTCAACCCCTGACAACTTCCTGAAACACCTCACTCCATTTCCTGTTCTCTCCCCCTTCCCGCTTTCCCCCTGGTTTGCTTCACTCTTCAAAACTGCAGGCCACAGCAGCTTAATGTTAGAGGGTCAGGCACAGTTAGACTCCAAAACACTACACAAGGACACCTTTGACCTTCAAAAATCTTTACATCTTAGCTAAACAAATCAAGGTCAACATTTCTTACCATTACCTTATTAACTATTTGAGTGCATCTTTGCCAACCGTCTTCGAACCCTATAACCATCAATACGACTTGTTCTCCTAAGATCACAAACTGATGGGCTTCAAAAGTTGCAAATTTAGTATGGATACAAGGTGCCATTTGGAGGTGGCTGGAACTAAAAATTGCCAGCCTTCTAAAAACACACGGAGAGTATTCCGTACCAAAGAACTTCTCTGCCCCATCCACATCTCTCACCTAGACTTGAGACCTCTTTTCTAAGGCTGTCAGACTCCCTTGGCACTGCCAGTCTGCTGGCACAGCTCTAAAGAACGCCAATTAAGAATACAGATGTCCATAATTTGTGTGGGATAGACCCCCAGTTTCTGCTGCTGACACTGGTGACAGTTTTCATTTATTTCTCAGAGTTGATATATCTGTATTTCAGCTCGAAGCTCTGCTAGGAAAGGCTGCAGATCCAAAGAACAAGTCCTGGTTGACGATAGCTCTCCTCAACTGATACATTTCAATTCAACGCAAAGGCAACCACCCATTTATTCATGACAAGGTACCTTACAGCCAAGATTCCAAGAAAGAAAAGTCAGGATCAATTGAAGTGGCTTGCTTTTTTTTTTTTTTTTTAAAGTAAACGTGGTTTGCAATTTTCACCATTCTTTATTTTTCTCTGATGGGGTCTCTCATCTTTGGTGAGGCTAGCTCAATACACACAGACCAACTGGTAGATTTCGCTGTGAAGCACTTCATTATATGGCCATGTTGGTTGGTTATACAGAAACAGAAACAAGAATGTAAAAAGCCTGTATCTCCCCTTGAAAAGTAGAGGGAAATTTTAAGAACGCAATCTACAAATATGTTCGTGGTCTTCTAAAAGGACTCGAGGAAACTGACCAGCTTTCCCAAATTCTATTTGTCTCCCTCATTACCCCCAAAGTTCTCCCACGACCCTCACTCCAATAACTTATACCAAGCAGGAGCTGAGTTGTAAAGAACTCTTTCCTGCTCGTAAAAGGCCACTCTGGGAGTTGCCCTTCAGGTGGACACATCTGCTAATCTGCCCGCACAGCTAATTTTCCAGTAAGGGAGTCATTTCTTTGGTTGACAGCATGTGACATAGAGACTTTTAACCAAACTGACTTTTTATTTTACCAAAATAACCCTGGGGTTATTTTTACACCTCATCATAAAACGCCCTTGGCTTTTTTGAGCATCACACTTTTTTTGGTTTTTAAAATTTTTTGTGTATTTATCCTTCTCAAAGCTCTAAGCGTATGATCTAGTTGAATTACACGAGTCGGAGGAATGGCCAGGTTGGGCTCTATCCCAGCTATCCTTTTTTCAGTGCATACCCAGGTGTTCCTTTAAAGACCCTAAGACTCATACAAGGAGGCCAAAACAAAGAGAGAAAGAAAAAGAAAATGCGTGAAATGATCCAACAATCTGCTTTTTGAAACAGACGACAGTTCCAGTGTCTGTAGTCACGAGAGAATAATTACACGGGATGGAAACCTCCCCATAGGGACCAAAGTTCTTGCTTGGAAAACATACCAAATTCTGCCATCGGTCAGACCCCGTTCTCCACCATTCCAAAGAGGGTCACGTACCTCCTGGCTGAATGTGGGGCCTTTGGTAGTCTAATCTCAGCAAAGCTGTAACACGTAGCATTTATAGCACACTTGACATTGAAGACTCTGATACCATACTTACGAACATGCATACACCCGGCTAAATAAAACGGTCTTGAAAATTCCTGGTATTTTGCCAAGTATGGAAAAAAATTCTTTATGACATTTTACATCTGGAAATGGAATTAAATTCATGATGTGCTTTCCCCTTATAACTGTTCAGTTGCTATATATGTTATTTCAGCTTTACCAAAGCATAACTGTTACGTGGGATTTTATTTTCCACCTGTGGAAGGAGGAAAGGGACACAGAGACCATTAAAGGGACAGGGAAAACCAAGACAGACTTCTGGCTATGGTGGGCAACCAAGCTGGGAGTCCACTTCGTAAGAAGAAACACACACTGGGTGTGTGTACACCTGCTAGTTCTCACAATTAGCAAGGCGACCTAAAGCAGCAACGTTGGCTAAGTCTCCATTGACTCAACCCAGGCTAACAACAAACAAATTGGCCATTGCAATTTTTTTTGCCCTACCACTTTATTCTTGGCACATATCCTAATTTCAAGCCAGATTGAAAGCCCAGATCCTTCTTTGTTACTGGACTCCAGAGTCTTCACAATTACCTTTAAACAGCTTCCCCACAAACACGGCTTTTGTCTTTTTTTTTTTTTTTTTTTAAAGGAATTCCCAGAATTCTGAGACCTGGCTGTTGTTTCCTAATCCCTAAGGCTAAATTTTCTGTTCAGTTTCAGGTCCAGAGAACACAAAGTTGACTCCCATAGAGACAGATGTGGGGCATTCTGGACTGTTCCACCCAGGGGGCGGGGACTGTGGTGTTAATGACATTAACTCCTGAGACAATACTTTCTTAGGCAACCAGACAGCGCTGTTTGCATCCGTCATTGGGTATTTCTTGAGATTCCTGGGCACTGCGCTACATGGCAGGGGGGTTTACAGAAAACAGGGCCACTGCCTCAAAGAGCTCACCGTGCAGTTGGTGACATATGACAAACCCAGACACAGAACGTATGAGTGGACAGAGCATGGTAATATGCTACTGGTGACTCAGCCGTGAGCCCATCGTGTACTCCAGGGCCCCACAGGTGACAGGATTCAGCCTGAACGGAAAGCAGACACAGACATTTCCATCCAGGAAGTGAGATCTGAGCTAGGCCTTGAGGAACTGAAAAACATCACGTTTAACAACTCGAAGTTACTGAGATGATTATTCTAGCACCAGGGGAGTAGAACGCCCAAGAGCCTTCTGGCTGGTGTGTGTTGGCACATTTGTCTGTAGGGTAAACACCATTTAGAGTTTTCTTCTTAAACATGGAGTTGAAAGTAGGTGGGAATCGAGTGGCAATGTTTGAAAACCAGCTTCTCACGTCATTGAGGAGCCTGTCAATCTTTCATCCGCTCTGCAACACGGCATGTACCTTCATCTCAAAGGCCACAGATGCCCACTGCTTCCGCCCACCTCATCCTAGCCCTTTGAATCCAGTGCTTTTTCCATCTAGAATGTGTGTCACGTGGGCTGGTGACGGTCAAGGGCCATATTTTACTAGCAAAGGTTTTGAAAGCCACCAGGGAGCCCTAACCTACTTGATATAGTGCTTCAGCTTGGCCATGTCTCCCACCAAACTCTCCCCCCAGGCACCTCTTGAATGACCAGTACTCCATCAAAACTCAGGACCATGAAGGGCCCAGAAGCAGCGGAGGAACCGTGCACTCTTACCGCAGACCTAAGCGAGCTTTGCTTTCCGAGAGGTTCCGCATCTGACTGCTCTGGAATGGGCTCAGGGGTAGATTTTACTGAACAAATTCCAGTCCCCTAAAACAGTGGAGCACGTGGGCTTCAGTTTCCACGTAACTGAAGTCCAACACATCCTTTCCCAAAAACTATTTAAGCAACCCCTTGTTTTCACATCTCTCCCTTTTCTCTGACAAACACCTCCAAACACATTTCCTGTGAAGTGGTCAAAGTTTTTATCCACCCCTTTTCTTGTTTTCATTCAACACACCAAAAGGCAGGGGTCATGGCCGCAGAAGCTTCTAAAGCTTCTTCAAGCTTCAAGCATTAGAATAGCGACTTTCGACTGGTGTGCCATGCAAATTTTTAAAGATCATTCATTAAAGTATTTTTGAAAGAAGTTCAAAGCACAGTAAGTATATCCTTTTTTGGCCAGGGCTGGGTTTGAACCCGCTACCTCTGGCATACGGGTCTGGTGCCCCATCCTTTTGAGCCACAGGCCCTGCCCTACTTTTTTAATTTTTTTATATGAACATAATTTACACGTGCCAGGGAAGTTTAAGTACAGGTTCAAGTGTGCTGTGAGATAAAGGGTTGAGAAACACGATATGAGGATGAGGGGAAGCTCCTCCGACCTTTAGAGGGTTTTCTTTTCTTTTTCTGACTCCAAATAGATAATTATGTTTCTTAACTTGGACTATCTGGTTTGTTTTACCACCAGATAAGGGACTCACCTGTTGATCAGAGAGGACGTAAGTCAAGTGATTTTCATCATGCGCTTCAAGGCTGCTGCTCGGGAGCAGGGCAAGTTTCCGAGGGTGGATGAGCCCTGGGAGCAGCCGGGGCAGCTCTCCACGCAGAGGCTTGAACCCTAGAAACCTGCCTGCAGCTGGGGCTGCGTTACAGTTTTACCATTTGGAGTTAATTTAAACTCTCGTTTCCCTCTTCAGCGGGCGTGAGAGAAGCATTCAACATTTTTTATTTAAGGAAAATAGATGGTGGTGCCATTAAAAAGTTTTATATAAGAGCTGGGGGTTTAAGAATCAGAAGGGGCTGCTGGATGGAGCCTGGCCCGGTGCCAAGACATGAGTAGCTGTGCCCTCTGCTCTGTGTCGCCGAGTAAAACCGACTAATGGCCAGTGCCCAGCTGTGCGGACTGGGTGTCTGTCAGAGGCATTAATTTCCCCATCGTTCTTGTGCGGTTGTTGCATCTGGCACGTTGCAGTGACGGGCACGAGGCCTCTCACAGGATCCCACCACCCCGTGGACGTCAGGCAGTCCCAGCACGGCCCGGCTTCCTCTCTCTGTTCTCATCGGCAGATCCCTGTGTCCTCAGCTCCCTTCTCTCCTCCTGTGCCTTTCTCAGAGTCTTGGCAGATATGCTTGTATCCCCACAAAGCTTCCGTCCTTTCCCTGATCCCCTTCAAATCCCTGCCAAGACACCCTTCCAGCAGGCCAGTCCTGGGCATGTGTCCAGCAGGCCATTCCTGGGCCAAGCCAGAACCAGCACCAGCACTGAGACTGGGAAGCCTGGCCCCTGGATGGACTTTTGTTTGCCAGATACATATGTGTACTTTTATACCTACTGACACCATGTCCCAGGGCCTCATCTGTACACCTGTCTCTGTTCTCCCCATGGCTATATAAATCAAAACGGGGCTAGGGACAGTGGCTCATGCCTGTAATCCTAGCACTTCTGGAGGCCCAGGAGGGAGGACCACTTGAGACCAACCTGAGTAAGAGTGAGACTCCATGTCTACAAAAAATAGGAAATTTAGCTGGGTGTCACAGTGGGCACCTGTAGTCCCAGCTACTCAGGAGGCTGAGGCAGGAGGATCACTTGATCCCAGGAGTTTGAGGTGGCTATAAGCTATGATGACACCCCTGTGCTCTAGCTGGGGCAAGAGAGTGAGACCATCTCAAAGGAAAGAAAAGGTTATTTTGGTAAACCTAATCTAGAAAGGAAGTAATTTAAGGGTGAATTCAGTACACCCAAGAGTCTCTCAGCAAGGTGCAGTAAACAGAAAGATGTGGAATCAACCCAAGTGCCCATCAGTTCGTGAGTGGATTACTAAAATGTAGTTTACATATACCATGGAGTACTACTCAGCCATAAAAAAGGAATAAATGCCTTTGGCAACACTCTGGATTAAACCGGAGACCATTCTCCTAAGTGAAGTATTGCAAGGATGGAAAACCAAACACCATACGTCCTCACCGTGATAGTTAGAACTCACTGATCGGCACTCACACACACAGATGAAAATAAAACGCAGCAGAAATCAGGCAGGAGGGAGGAAGCAAGGAGTGAAATTGTATAACGCAGGCACAATGCGCGCTAGCTGGGTGACGGGCCCCCTTACAACGTTCACTCAAGCAGTACAAAAGCAATCTATGTAAACAAAACATTTGGACCCCTGTAATATTCTGAAATGAAAAAGAAATTTTCTGTATCTATTTCAGCAAATGGGGGTAATCTTTACCCTAACTACAAGCAAACTCGAAGCTGCCAAGGAGGTCATTAAAAAATGGTTTGGGGGATGAAGAGGTACCAGCTGGTGCTTCCTGTAGAACAGAAAATACCCCAGCAAGTCCTCTACAGTGATCACGTCTTTTCAAAATAAAGACCTTACAAGGCCGAGGGTAAAAACTTGGCACCCAGGTCTCTAAGCTCCCCAGTCTCAAGTAAAAGATTCACTGATATTTATTTGCATCCTACGCTAGTCGGTGCTGTAGGAAGATCGGAACATGACTTGGAAGGGGGTGCACACGTGCTGTCTTATAAGAGGGGGTACCACCTTGCTGCACATCTCCCACACTTGACCACACGGCGGAGTTCCAACAGCCACCACCAACACAACTGGCAGCAGGCAGGGGCCACTGCGGCCAGGACAGTCACTGGAAAACCACAGAGAGGCTTAGATCTGAAGCTGTGTAAACCACTCACTCATTTTATTTCCTGTATCTCCCTGGGAGGATGGAAGCCCCTCAAGGGCAGCAATTTTACCTAATTTTTTTCCTGCTGTCTATCTTCTCTACCTGGGGTAGTGGCTGGCACGTAGGATTTTCTCAGTAACACAGGGTGGGGGAATAAAACGTGGACAGTGCATCTCTGTTCACACTCTGCCTTGGAGCAGACACAGCCAGCCCATCCCTGACAGTGAATTAGCAATAGTAACCCCTGGGCTGTTGTCAACTTCCACGGTTTTTTTAGAATTTGAATGTGGCGAATGACAATGACCCTAATAGTCTTTTCCTGGCTTTCTTCTGGATTTTACAACTGCCTGCAGAGAAATAGAGTGGAGTTTGTTGTCTTAATGGCCTGTCAGCTTAAACTAGACAGAAATTTCTTTTCTTCTCCTTCATTGAGCTGTTCATCTGGTGGTTTTTTTTTTTTTTGAGACAGAGCCTCAAGCTGTCACCCTGGGTAGAGTGCTATGAAGTCATAGCTCACAGCAACCTCCATCTGCTGCGCTTAAGCAATTCTCCTGCCTCCACCTCCCAAGTAGCTGGACCACAGGCGCCTGCCACAACGCCTGGCTGTTTTTTGGTTGTAGCCATCATTGTTGTTTGGCGGCCTGGGCTGGATTCGAACCCGCCAGCTCAGGTGTATGTGGCTGACACCTTAGCTGCTTGAGCTACAGGCGCCGAGCCTCATCTGGGTGTTTTGCCTAATTGTTCCATTTTAAGGATGGCAGAAGTGATTTTCTGTATGCCTAATTCATGGATTTAGATATTCTGGGGTTTCTGGAAATCATAACTTTTTGTCTTTCTTTCTTTTTCTTTCTTAAATATTTCTTTTGTAACAGTTTATTGAGCCCTATGGAATGCCTAACATTGTAAATAAAAAATAAATAAAACATACCAGTTGCCCTCAAGTAGCACAGAGTATGCTGGGGAGACAAACAGGAACCCCAAGATGACGTGGAAAGCGGCAGAGCAGAGGACGGTGCGGAAGAGAGAGCCAGGGCAGAGGAAGAGACCAACAGCTTTGCCCGAAGTCAGAAAGTCCAGCAACAAGGAAGTAACTCGGGTAGTCCTTGAGCATGAGAAGCTGTCCTGACCTGCAGAGGGGTGAAGGGTTCCCAGGCAGAGGGGCGAATGTGTAGGAAGTTTCCAAGATGGACTAGAAGTCACCGACAGGTATATGGTGAGAGGCTGGCCCGAGGGGACATCAGGAGATGGAAGTGGCAGCAGATTTGTTAGTACGAAGAAGCTTTTAAAATCTGAGCTTTGCTTTTACAGACAGTAGATAAATAAAATAAATCATGTCATGTCTATCTATTTATTTTTGAGACAGAGCTTCAAGCTGTTGCCTTAGGTAGAGTGCTGTGGCGTCACAGCTCACAGCCACCTCCAACTGCAGGGCTCAAGCAATTCTCCTGCCTCTGCCTCCTTAGTAGCTGGGACTACAAGTGCCTGCCACAACGCCCAGCTATTTTTTGGTTGCAGCTGTCGTCGTTTGGGGCCCCGGGCAGGATTCGAACCGGCCAGCTCAAGTGTATGTGGCTGGCGCCTTAGCTGCTTGAGTCACAGGCACCGAGCCATGTGACATGATTTAAAAGGTAACTCTGGCCCTGGTGCTGAGGATGGTTTCCACAAAGAGGAAGTAGAAGCTCGGCACCCATAGGTCAGTGGTTAGGGTGTCGGCCACATACACTGGGGCCGGTGGGTTTGAACCTGGCTTGGGCCCGCTAAACAACAATGACAACAACAACAACAACAAAAAAGCCAGATGTTGTGTCTGGCACCTGTAGTCCCAGCTACTTGGGAGGCTGAGGCAAGAGGCTGCCTCCCCAGAGTTTGGAGATTGCTGTGAGCTGTGATGCCACAACACTACCTCAGGTGACGTAGTGAGACTCTGTCTCCAAAAAAAAAAAAAAAGATAACAGATACTTAGGAGGAGGGAGGGTTGCTTTGACAATAAAAGAGGAGGGTGTGAATCAGACGACAATGACTGGCTTCTGTTTTGAACCTGTGCTCATTAGTCATCTAAGGGAAGATGCCGGGACGGAGGTGGAGCTATGTGTCTGTAGCTCCAGGGAAGGGTGAAGTCTGAGGCCGCGGTGCCAGGAATCAGAGAACACATGGCATTCGGAACCAATGGAGGGCAGCAGGAGAGTCCTAGGTGGACAGATCCCGCTCTGTAAGGGTTAATTCACATTACAGATGCCTATTTGAGGTTATGTGAACTTCATTTATTTTGGTTAGGGATCCATGGAAGCTTAAGAGGTGTTTCAAGAGGTCTGGGGAACTCTGGAATTTTAATTAAAACTTTGCTTACACGTAGTTCTTTTGTTGGGCAAAGACTAGAGCTTTTAGCAGATTCTTAGGGGTTAAAATCCGTTGTGCTTCAAGAAAATATTTGTGTGTGTCCTATAATAGTCAGGACTTGAACTGAATTAAAGAGAAGATTGGTTCAGGCTTCAAAAAAGCTTGACAGAGGAATTTTGGTCTTGATAGATCATTTTTGGAAAAATAACTCAGGCTCCACTAGTGTTTTAGGGATAGGGGGAAGAGGGGGACAATTGGGTCAATCCATGATTTGGTTAGAAATATTCCATTATTTCTATTCTATTCAAAGTAAATCCTCATGAAGGAATCTTTTATATTAAATCTATGTTTGATCATGTAACAAAAGTAGAGAATTGAAAGAATTATCTATATGGTTTAAAATGATTCTGAATGAGATGTGTATTCCAGAATTCTGCCTTCCCTTTAGAGGGCTCTCCCCACAATTACATAGTACCTCTGGTTCTGTTTCCTATTTGGAACCTGATCTAAGCTACTTATTTGCCCATTATAGCACATAGCCAGGCCTTTCTTCATAATAGCCTTCTCAATATGAGAGAGCTTTCATCAAAGGTTATATTCTCTTTTTTTTTTTTTTTTGAGATGGAGCCTCAAGCTATCCCCCTGGGTAGAGTGCCATGGCATCATGCTCACAGCAACCTCCAACTCCTGGGCTCAAGCGAGTCTCCTGCCTCAGCCTCCCAAGTAGCTGGGACCACAGGCGCCCGCCACAGCGCCTGGCCATTTTTTGGTTGCAGCCATCATTGTTGTTTGGCGGGTCCGGGCTGGGGATTTGAACCCGCCACCTTAGGTGTATGTGGCTGGCGCCTTAGCCGCTTGAGCCACAGGCGCCGAGCCTTTAAAGGTTATATTCTCAATAGAATCTATGTATGGTATAAAAATCACCAACTCTTTTGTGTTCCAAAGGTCACTACCAAGAAAGTGAAAAGATCTATAAGCATATCAAACAGATTTTTAAAAAAGAAATTGAAGGCTTTGCACCCATAGCTCAGCAGTTAGGGTGCCGGCTACATGCCCTGGGGCTGGTGGGTTGGAACCCAGCCTGGCCCTGCTAAACAACAATGATGACAACAACAACAAAAATAAAATTGCCAGGCATTGTGGCAGGTGCCTGTAGTCCCAGCTACTCAGGAGGCTGAGGCAAAAGAATCATTTGAGCCCAAGAGTTTGAGGTTGCTGTGAGCTGTGATGGCACAGCACTCTACAGAGGGTGACAAAGTGAGATCCTGTCTCAATTAAAAAAAAAGAAATTGAAAAGATAACCCATGGAATGGCAGAAAATATTTGCTAATCACATATCTTGATAAGGGGTTCATATCCTGACTATATAAAGAACTCTCATAATGCAACAATAAAAAGACAAATAATTCATCTAAACAAATGGGCAAAGGACTTGATAGACATTTTTCCGATGAAGATACACAAATGAGCAATAAGTACACGAAAAGATGTTCATATTCTAATGCACCATTCGTCATTAGAGACTGACAAATCAAAACCACAATGAGATTCTTCTCCACACCCATAGGATGGCTAGAATTTTCTAATGGAAAATAATAAGTCTATTTTAATAAAAAAAATTTAATAAGAAATTAAATGAGAAACTAATACCCTCATCCATTATTGGTGGGAACATAAAATGGTGGAGCCACTGTGGAAATCAGTTTGGCAGTTCCTCAAAAAGTTAAAGAAAGAGTTACCATATGACCCAGAAATTCCACTCTTAGGTGTATTGCCCACAAGAATAAAAAACATCTGTTCACACAAAAACCTTGGACAGGAATATTAACAGCAGTATGATTTATAATAGACAAAATACAGAAATAGCATCAGTGTCACACTCATTAACTAACAACTGAACAAAATGCCCTGTGTCCACATGATGGAATATTACTCAGCGTTGAAAAGGAAGGAAGTGTTGATACAGCCTACAACATAGACGAACCTCAGAAACATCATGCTAAGTGAAAGGAACTAGACACGAAATGCCACATAGTATATGATTCCATTAATATGAAGTTTCTGGAATAGATAAAACTAAGTAGATTCGTAGTTGCCACCAGCTGGGGAGAGACAGGAATTGGAAGATATGGGATTTCATGTTGGGTTGATGGAGACGTTCTGGAATTAGACAGGGGTGACAACGGCACAACACTCTGAATAAACCAAAAGCCCCTGACTTATATACATTAAAATGATAAAGTGTTATATAAACTTTATCCCAATAAAAAATATAAAATAAGACTCAGCACCTGTAGTATAGTCGTTAAGGCACCAGCCACATGCACCAAGGCTGGTGGGTTCAAACCCAGCCCGGGCCAGCTAAACAACAATGACAACTATAACAAAAAAATAGCTGGGCGTTGTGGTGGGAGCCTGCAGTCCCAGCTACTTGGGAGGCTGAGGCAAGAGAATAGCTTAAACCTAAGAGTTGGAGGTTGTGCTGTGAGCTGTGACATCACAGCACTCCACCAAGGGCAACATAGTGAGACTCCGTCTAAATAAATAATAAAAAATTACCAGTTGATTTTAGGTCTGCCCAAGAAGTAAGACAATCATAGAATCCACAACCTTTTTAGAAAAGTATTTCCCCTTGTCTTTGCGAAAGTCAAATACATTCACGTAAGAATGAGAATTCTGAATAAGTTTGAGATCAACAGTATTCCAAGCCAGTTAAAACCTCAGGCACAGCAAAGATCTTACTTAGTCAATAATTGAAGGAGTGCAGGACATATTAGCATGCATTCGCTTTGTGAAGATAGTTCTAAAACTTGGGAGAATTAAGACGACGTGGCATTCTAGAAGCTGCTTCCGGTTGATAAGGGTGTGCTCAAATTGAAAACTAAACTGGTGGCAGAGAACAAGATGGGCTGAGAATCCAAACTTCCAACTTCTTCTACCTGCCTCTGTTTCTTCTGGGAATGAGGCTAAGCTTTGGTCATGGAGGGAATTTAGAATTTTCTTGAATTTGACTTTTCTTTGGACTGAAATTATCTACATTTCTATCTAGAATACTGAATATACTAGACCTCCACTGTGTATGACCTTTCTGTTTGCAGGCTGATTTTATTCTTACTTGTCTTCATAGACAGCAGAAGAGTCTACATGAAAAAAGAGTAGGGTTTCTACTTTTTTAAGGGAGGCTAGTCATTGTGTTAAATATTGTTTTTTATTGTTGGGGACTCATTGAGGGTGCAAGAAACCAGATTACACGGATTGCATTTGTTAGGTAAAGACCCTCTTAGAGTCATTTTTTAATGTCCTGATGACAGCAAGGTTTGATAACCATGATGGGGTTTAAGAAAAAAGGTTTTTTTTCCCCAAAGTAACTGGCCTTGTCTATGTCCCTCTCCTTAATATCTCTTCAGTGATTCTGCTTTGAACATCTGTCAGACCACAGAAGCTCTCTAAGGGTAGACAAGATAGCTACACGATGAGTGGCGTCTAGTACAAGGGGCAATATTCCCCTCCTTGTTCAGAAATGATGAGGAATTTCAAGAAGGCAACAGCACAAACCTAGAGGCTGCCGCAGCAGACCACACATCGCACCCTGGTGTGGTGCAAGGAGTTGAACAAACAAATCCTCCCGCCCCCGGCTTCACCGTCTTACTGTGATTGGGAGCAACTTCCTTAACCTCCCTCAAACACCAGGCTAATAACCCTCATCTCTTGAGGTGCGGCGAGGATTTTTTCAAGTCTTAAGCTTGAATATTATTATTTAACATGTTCTTGCTTTTTCTATGGTGAAGGAGCTGCCAGGCCCTTAGCCGGGGTGTGAATGGCAGGAAAGCCATTTGGTGAATTAAATGTGGGTCCTTCAAAGCTCGAGGAAGGGGGCCGAGAGGGGCTGTTCTTGCTCTCGTCTCCAGCCCGATACCCTTCGCCTCGGTCTGTTTTTATTAGCTCGTATCCTCAGTCTATCCTCAGCAAGGGTGATGAAACCGGGGGCAGATTTAACTGCCAGGCAGCTGGGTCACAGTCCCCTGGGTCTTGTTGTCATGCTGCGATCTTAAAGTGACCACGGCTGCTGGGGCTGCTGCCTTCCAGAAGGCTCAGAGACAGAGCACTGAATAGTTAATCGGTGGAAAAGGGAAGACGGAGGCTGTTGCTTGCAGAAAACACAGAGAAGCTGCTTTGAAAAATCCCAAGGTGGCTGAATATCAAGAACACGGATCCTGCCGTGGGCAGCTGTGTGTGCAGCAGGCAGCCCGGGGGCTTAGAATCAAATCTCCAGCATGGCTTGGTGCCTCCCCCCGCGGGCCTTTGGGGAAGGCGGCACAAAGCCTAAACATTACAAAATGAAGAAACCCTCAATGCGAGTGGATAAGGGTTATCATTTATAGTTATCGTTCGTATTATTAGCGGTTTCAGTGAATCATGGCTTTTAAGAAAATGTTTTTTTTAAAAAAAAGAAAGAAAAGAGTGAGAAGGAGAGTAAAACCAGGATGACTTGTCTAACAGAAAAGATCTGCAGGCCCCCTTACCTGAAACCGTCTCATGTCTCTTGGGTTTCCTGCTGTTTTCAAGCAATTCTGATTGCACTTGAGGAAAAATTTTAAGAAGAATCTGTGAAGAGAAAGCAATGTGTTACATTTTTCAGTAAACATATTCTAGGGGAGAATAGAAGCTGCATTCTATTAGATGTGATTGGAAAGCGATTGTATTTCAGATCTGGGGAATTTCAACCTGCTCTGCCCGGCCTGGAACGTTGCTGACCCTGTGCAATTTGCAAATTTGGATGTTTTCAATCGCAAGCCCAGCGCCCCCTTCCCCATCACTGTGGGGGATTGTTAAGTGGTTCACAAGCTGGGCTAGCTGGGCTCTGGTTTGTACACCGGCGCCCAGAGTTTCTAGAGCGATCGGTCTGCAAAAATGGCTTCAAATATACAGCAGTGACCCTTTGCTGTAGGGAAGGTCTTGCTCCAGGGTTAAAAATGGCAGGATTTGGCCCAGAATCCCAGGCTCCTCATATTGGAAGCTCTTGGGTGTCCACTCACACCTGCATACTCACACATGAAGGAGGCATGACATTTTCAACCAGGGTTTACAAAATCAGAAAATGGTATGTTACCATCCGAAGACTGTTCAGCTATGCAGGTCTGTGCGAGGGGCTAGGAGGGAATGGTTACGATTAATAACAAGATGAATGTCATTTCAGATCATTGATAGATTATCCAGAAAAATTCAAAATCACAGAATCATGATCTCAGGTTATTATTCTAAGACATATTTTCCAAAGCCAATATTCTCCTAAATGATCAGTCCATGTAATTTTTAAATTGGGCATCTTGAATCAGATGACATAATCAAGAAAAATGGCACGAGTTGGCCTTTCCAGCCATTCACCTAGTGAAGGTTTAAAGTTTTGTTTCTAAATACAATAAGTTTTTCATTTATTTCACTTGCAGAGTCCTCTCCTTAAAAAAAAAAAAAAAAAAATTCCGGCTTTTGCAGTGTTGAAGTCCCAGGTGAGCTAGGCCTATTTCCCTTTCCGTTACTATGACAACGAAATTTTACCGCAGTCCCAAAGTCCCTTCAGAACTCTCACATCCATGCCTTGAATTAGAACTTTAAAGGAAAAGATATACATTTTTTTCCCCAGGATTTACCAACAAAAATAAGTAGAAATCAACAATACTTCCAAAAAATCTATTTTCAAGCCACAGTTGGTGAAAGGATCGCCTTATAACCTTCTGCTTATTTGCATTTTTTTAAAACAATCACACAAAAGAATTAGAGAGCACGCCAATTAATTGTATTTATCACTTTAAAAAAAAACCCTGATGAGAAGATAAATAGTAAAGGAGGGCAGAGGGGAATCGACTCTTCAGAGTATCTGCTGTATTTGAGGCTGTTTTACTCCCCGCTTGCTAAAAATATTTGGCAACACGCTCCCGACCCAATCTATGAATAAGGTTGGGTGGGAATTTGGAAGTAACAGCTAAATATTTTTTTCATGATATTATAACATCTGCTTTTGGATTCTCCCTTTGCACGGGATACCAAGTCTAACCTCCCACCGTTTATAGGATAGATGGGGGGTTAGGCTTTCTATCCTGTGCCCCCCGCCCTATCCTGTGGTCAGGGTCAGGAGTGCCCACGGAAGGGCCAGGCAGAGAAAATGTCTGTCCTGCATTGCTGCCCAGCCACCGCGGTGCTCAAATCCACAACCTGCTGCTGCTTTCTGAGACACAGGGATATGTCTGCCCACAGTCATCGGAGCAAGTTAGAAAGGAAAATAGCTTCTATTTCAGTAAAGATTGATCAGAATTCAAACATTTTCTTGCTTCCAGGGGAAACATCCCCCCCCTCTGACATTCATGTCAGAGTCAGCTCTAGTCACTTACAAAGCCTGCAGAGGCTCTCGGGGACCCTGGAAACTCGCCTCGCCTTTTTCCTCACTGGAGTCTCTCCCCAAACAATAGCCACCTCCACCCCAGCAATGTGCCCTCCACCGCCAGCAGCCCTGGACGTCTTTCCCCTGCTGAAACCAAACTGAGTTCTTGCTCACATGTACGTCCTGATTTTTAGAAAGTTTTGCTACAACTGGACTCTTTATAATGTGTCCTGTGTGTGTTATACTTCCACCTCCCCCTCCTCCTTCTCCAAAACATATCTGGGGAAAGCATTAATGTCCATGAAGGCATTATTATATAGATGGTGCGGTAGGTGGAAAAGTGCAAAAGAGATAAATGTTTACACAAAATCAAATTGATTTAGGGAAACACGGGCTGTGCTGAAAGGCTTTATTCATTTTAAATTAGGACCCTTTATGGTGATCTGGATGGAAAACACGCAGTGTGGACTCTGTGCTCGTCTGAGGGCTGAGTTTGGAGCCCACGCAGCCCTTTGCGTAGAGTTTGGGTAGAGAGAAAGAGAAAGAGGCAGAAAGTTCTCTTACGTCATAGACTATCCTCTAAAAGAAGGCACTGCTACGGCCAAAGAGCTATGGCCAGAAACTACGACCTGGATTTTTTAATATACATATATTTGGATCTAAAAATTAATTAAAGGAAATTCTGGAGCTTTCTGACATCTCCGATTTTCTTCCCTTCCTTTTACTGATGTCTTCTGGTGCCCTCCCCTCTCCCCTCTCCAACCACCTCTGGGTATAAAACCTCTACTAACCAGACCATCCACTAGCCACAGGGTAACTTGCAGGCAACAAATGCTCCCCAAATCCCCTGGGTCTGGATCCCTGGAAGCCGGAGCTGCCTGGAGAATGTCAGTTCTCTCCAATCAGAAAGGGGAAACCGAAATGAATTACAAGATTCAGACCAAATGCGCAGATTCTCATCGGGATAGACGTTTATTTCCACCTTCTCCAAACCAGGCTGATTATACATATTATAACTACCGAGCGTGCTGTACTTGGCAAGCCCTCCAGTCTCGTTTCTTGAGAGAGTTTTATGGATGAAGAGGGATGGAGAGGGGAGGTCGAATGTGAACTCAAACCCTGAGATTTCAACTTGGTCCCCAGGTCACCGAGGCAGTCTAACGCGCCAGAAGGCGTTCCTTTACTCCACAAATACATACTAAATGCTCCCAGTTGCTAATCGGCTAGCAACTCACAGGGTAACCAAGTTACCACACATCTCCGGGCCTCAGTTTCTTCCACCGCTAAAAGAAGGGTTTAACTACATCCCCAGGGCTTCTTCCAACATTAATATTCTATGATCGCAAAGAAGAATGTGCAGATTTGAGAACCTTCCAGAAAGGGTTATGATTTATTAAAGTGCAAGGGGGTGTGGCAGGGGTAGGGGGTGGGGTTCTGAGACGCAGGTCAAACTGCTAAGACCGAAAAGGAAAAATAAATGAGAGGGGACAGCTGATTGGTGGAAAATGGACCATCTGGGTTGATGCCTTGCCCAGAGCCAGTAGTACCCCAGGGCTGATGGGCAGGCTATGGGCAAGATGCCCCTCCCATCAGGATCCTTCTCTCTGGTGCTGGAGCAGGGAAGGTTCCTCAGGAATATCACAGATCAGAGCCATCTTGGTCCCTGCTTACCATCCTGTGTTGTCTGGCAGTTGAAGGGTACAGGGCCACGGGGAGAGGGAAAGATGGCTGAGTGTCAACTCTGAGCCGCATTTAATTCTTACAAACACCCCATGAGCAACAGATCAGCCTACAGCTGGGAAAAATTAAGGACCCAAGAATTTAAGAAATTTGCTAGGCTCAGAGCCTGTAACTCAAAGGCTAGGGTGCCAGCCACATACACCGGAGCTAAAGGGTTCAAATCCAGCCTGTGCTTGCCAAACAACAATGACAGCTACAACCTAAAAATAGCCAGGCATGATGGTGAACATCTGTAGTCCCAGCTACACTGGAGGCTGAGGCAAGAGAATCACTTAAGCCCAAGAGTTTGAGGTTGCTGTGAGCTATGATGCTACGGCACTCTACCGAGGGTGACAAAGTGAGACTCTGTCTCAAAAAAAGAAAAATATTAATTTGCTGAAGATCACATAGCTACAAGTGGTGGACACAAATTCTGGAGCCTGGATCTTTCTGGAAACCAGCTCTGTGTGGTGTCCTACACTTCCTGCACCAGTGATACTGTGACGATGGCTGCACAGCCCTGTGAAGATCCTGAAGACCATGGCATTGGTGAAACTTTCAATAAAGCTGCTTTCAAAACAAACTTCAGAATGGTCTAAAAAAGGCACAAAGTAAAGGATTCTGGCTTCTTGAAGAAATTAGTATCTCAAGAGGAAAATGTGAAGTCAAAGATAGTTACAGGGAAGTAAATGCTTAAGACTAAAAACTGCAGCTGAATTCACTTATTTACTCATTGATCAACACATAGTAAGGGTGTCCTATATGCTAAGGAGGCTCAGGCCCAGTGGCAAAGTCCTTGACATCATGGAACACTCAGCAAACCATTCAAATACGCTTCCCTAGATTCTAAGATGAGCCTGGAGCTGCCCGAATCTGGTATGAGTAAGATTCCAATGAGTTACTTAGTACCCATGAAATCTCCCTTCCAATCTTTAGGATACCAGAATAGTCTAGACTGTTCAAGAATACAGTAAAAGCTCCTACGTGGCTTAGACATTTCTTATGCCCATCCCAAAGAGGAACTGAGTTATAAACTAGATGCACAAATCAGGTTCAGAGTTAAGTTAAAACACAGGAAAAGGGCAACTACATAATATTCTTGCCAGACTCGGGAATTACAACCAATGGTCTCTCACCAAACCCAGCCCACTATTTTTCCAGATTTATGGCAGAAGGCATTTCACTTGCCTTCAATTTGAAATCCAAGATCTATTCCCTTCTTAAAAATTTTAATATAAAAAAAGTCTTTAGACAGGCACTGGGGAAGGGACCAAAGCTGCTTTTAAGAAAAAGACGTAGATGGAGACATATGTTGAAGAGATGTGAGCTCAGTGCTAGTGGTGGATGCCATTATACAAAGCCTTACTCTGTGCAAAATAATACGTAAAATACCTTTCACTTTGAATCTTAGCTCCTTGTTCCCTTAAAAAACACACACAAAACAACAACTAATTCTGGAAACAACTCCTGACATGACAAGGCCACACGTGGCCAGGTTTTATATACCACAGAGATGAGAACACCCCATCCCCTCCAAGAACCAAGATCAGGGATGCTATTTCTGGTCGTCTTTCTCTGCCATGATGGTCACACTAATTACTAAAAGCTTAGCTAAATCTACAGTTGGTATGACCTCATGAACCATGGAGGTACTTCTAAGTCTATCTTTATTGATTCTGATGGAGACACTGTCTGTCTGGATTAGCTATTAAACCTCCTTTTTAAAAAGTCCAGTAAATTAAAATGCAATTGACTTTCCCTGTTCATGTATATGTATATAAAGGAGATAGCCCCTTCCCTTAAAACACGCTCAACACCATTTCTGAGAACTACCCAATGTAGGGATGGGCTGGATCATAAAACCACATTTGAAAGGAATGGGCAGTTGCCATTCTTCTCCCAAGATCTTCTTGACAAATTGTCACCCTTTGGGGCATTAGGCAAATCCAAGCTCCCCAGCCAGCTTGAGAAGGCAGGTGGGTGATCACTTTCTCACCCTTAGAAGGGCCCTCATGGCAACTCTCTCTGCTTTATAAGGTAGGAAACCCCCTAATGATTGGTTTCCACTTGAGGCCAATGAGAAACACAGTGGTAGTGGTGCTCTAGCTTTAATCTAGGTCTTAACCCTAACGTCCTCTTTGAACCTTCCAACACCAGAGAGAACATACTTCCCACTTCAAGAGTCCCCAACAGAATCCACACCCAGGCAGCACCCAGTAAGGTAAAGGTTAGCAGTGGGCCCCACCTTCAGCCCAGACACGAAGTGTCCTGGAGAAATCTATTGATCGTTGAGGTGTCAGCCCAGGTCAGAAAAAGCCCTGAAGCTTAAAGGGGCTTGTGAAGCTTCTGTCAAGAGTCTATAAGAACAAAGAGACTGGCAGGTCAAGCTCCCAACGGGCCGTCCCTGCACACTACAGTAATTTCCCAATGACGCATCTGAGAACACTTGGTGTTTGGGACCCACTTGGCACAGGGTGGCTGACCTGCATGAAGGCTCAGGAAGGTCCCACAGAAAAGGTAGATGATTTATAAGTTTTAACCACTGCATTCCTTAGGCTTAAATCAGATACTCATCATTTTGTAAGAGGATGTTCTATCTAGTTTATTTTTTCTTCTATGTTGTTTTTAATTTAACCCCCCACCCCGCCATTTAAATCAGTGATTTTCAACCGGTATGGTATAAGAAGATCTCAGATGTGCTGCAAAAAATTTTAAAGATCATTAATTAAATTATTTCCAAAGGAAGTTTAAAACATAGTAGTTATATTCTTTTTTTTTTTTACTTCTTTTAAAATCAACATAATTTAAGTGTGCCACAAAAGTTTAACTATACCTTCAAGTTTGCCATGAGATAGAAAAGGTTGAAAAACATTGCTTTGAACTGTAAATATAAACACAAAAATAGAGTGGATATAGGATATTTAATCCCCACAGACATTCCTAAGCAAGGGACGGATTACCAGGAAAGCTTACTCACCCGGATGTTTCACTCAAAGGTCATTTCAGATCTGAAAAAGGTTAGGTTGACAAAAAAATTTTAAGTGATAAATTTTCTTACTTCCAACTATACTCCACCTCTCTCACTCCTCTTGGCTAAAAGACTCCTGGTGGAATCATCATCACCATTATTACGGCCTTTATTCACTGGGCTCTTAGTATTTTCCAGGCATGATTTCATGTAATCCTCCCAACTCTGGGAGTTGGAATATTAACATCCCCATTTTGCAGAGGAGATAGACAAGATTCCGAAAGATTAGACAACTTGCCCGAGGTAAAAGAGCTAGTAAGCACAAGAGCTAGGATTGGAAGTCAGCACAAGAGCTAGGATTGTCTGGCACTTCGCAAAGTGTGGCTCTGGTGGGAGCTGGGCCAAGGCTCTTGTGAAGGAAGAGGGACACGGGGCCAACCAGCACTGAGTTTCAGGGGACAGGTGCCTCATTGATCTACATGGGGGATCCTGCTGTTTCCTTGCTCTCACTCTGGAATATGAATGGAATGGTTCTTCGTGTTGCCAAACCAACCAAGCGAACAAACAAAAATGTTTCATTCCTATCAGGAACTGCACTCTCTAGAAATTCTGTGGCTATTGAGAACACACAAAGGAAGATCGGCAGTCTCTCAGATATTCGGAAATCAAAACTCCTCAAGAGCCCAAACGGTCCAAAGATAGTCCATCCCATATAACTCCAACCCTCAGCCAAAAGAGGAAAAAAAAAAAAAAAGAGTCCTCAAGTGGACAAGGAAGGTTTAGGGCCATTTGTTCAAGACTATGGGGCGGGGGGAAAGCTGAAATCAAACACGTAACAGAAGTTGAATTAAATCTTGGAAAACATTTTTTGAGAATCAAGTCACCAAAGCTAAATTTTGAAAACATTTCCCAAGGGACAAAGCAGGATCTCCTCTGATGGAGATTTTTAAATAGATCCGCAAGCTAATTCCTCTGGGCAGCGGATAATTTCATTTCTGTATGTGGCAGCGAATCAAGATGTCCCTACCAAGCCACTTCCTCACCATCTCGGGGCTTCTGCCATGATGATGATGATGGTGATTGCTTAATATGTATTGTAAAACTCAGGGACCCTCAGTAAAAATTAAGCACCTTCCAAGGCCAGGAGAGAGGACTAGTTATCCACACGAGGTGTTTACAGCTAAATACTATGCACCAGTACAAAGTGGTCCAAAATAAATTAGCTTCTGCCCCTTTTGCTGGCCATACGTAGGACCCTTCCTCACCATTGTGCCTTTCTCTCCCACCACATCATAAGACAACCCATTTTCCAAACCAAATTATTCCAGAGGCAGTTGCTGCAAATTCAAATCTGGACCTCTCTGCACACCCCTCCCCCAACCTGGCCCATAATCATAGGTACTCTACTTGAAGAATCTCAGTTAAATTTTAGAGAGCAATATTAAAAGAAAAAAAAAAAAAAAAAACAGCAGGCAAGGACCGACAGCAAAAACCAAAAGACGGTGGGTTAAAATCCTCATCCTCGTTTTTGGTAAACCCAGGTCAGCAGCAGAATTCTGAGCCACATGCGCAATATGCTGGCTCCTAACTGGCAACGGGCCCCGTGGCATCATTTTCCGTTTGGTGTTCACTCCAATGACAAGCTCCTGGAAGTGGCATTTCAGTTTGGCAAGGGATCCTTCGTCACAGAGCATGCCCGCTGCCTCCTCAGTAGATCTGCTATGTTCATTTAGCTACCAGGAGGGAGCTACTTCCCACACCCTGTAAATCTGACTGCATTTCAAAACCATTTCATGATTTCTTCCGAAGAGAACGTCATCCACAGCCGGATCGGCAAGCAATCGACTATAAACAGACCCCCAGGTCCAAAAGCCCCTTCATTCTCCACTTATTTCTAAGCAGTACCACACTCCAGTTTCTGAAGACCTGGGACTTATTTTTCCCTTCCCTATTCCGACACATTTACATTCCCGTGAATTCCATTTCTTGGCACCATGAGGCTCATAGGGGAAAAAAAAAATCTCTAAGGAAAATCCTTGTTTTTGCACTCAGATAAAAATCTGACACCATTAATGAAAATAATAATTGAACTCTTTGGGCTTGAACTGGTATGAAATACACACTAAAAGCATGGTTATAATTCTAATTGTTCTCATAAAACGTCTTCGGAGGGCTCTCTACAATAGGCACCAGACCATCTTTCCTTTTTTTTTTTTTTTAAAACCCATACCCTCTTCCCCATGCCATCCCACCCTCTCCCTTCCCATTCAGAAAAGGAAAAAGAACTGATGGAAACCGAATCACGTTATAGACCCCTTCAGAAAAAATCTTTCTGATTTGTGTTCAGAATTGGAATACAAATCTATTCTCCTTTCTGATACCACGACTCCTCGGATGAAGGAGAGAAATGAAGTTGGGAGCCAGCCATCAGCTCACGGGGTCCTCACTGTGCAATTTCCTCAGCACCCCTTCCCGTCCCTCCCCCTCTCGGTCCCTGCCCTCCCGGCACAGCTCGTCCATGCTAGGCTGAGCAGTGAACACCAATTACACCCAGAGCCCTCCGCTGCTGCCTGGTCTGCTGGTTTTACTGTTTTGCCAGATGGTTGAGGCCAATGTGTAAAACTCTCTACCCTACCATTAATTCATAACTCGGCAATAACTTTCCCACGACTGCAGGAAATTGAAATGGAGTGCAAATGTGGATATTTGGAAAGAGAGTCAAGGTTGCACGAGTATTTTACACCTGACAGAACAGACACCAGTGAGACAGAAAGATGCTCCCTTTTGCACAATCTGGAACGTGACGGCCCCCAAACCAAGGCGGAATGACCAAATACACAGGGTTAGAGAAAAATTGGGAGATCAAGTTCAGAGTCTGGGCTCTTCAGTTTTCAGCTTCACACCTACGGGTTCACTCACTAACGACCTTGAGTTTGAGCATCTACGTAACATCATATTCTTGTGACAGACCCGTAGATTAGCAGATATGAGTACATTCTCTTGCTAAGACAGGACACCATCCAATGTTTGTTAGCATCATTAAACTAAAACTGACTTTTCACCTGCTCCCATACCATATGCAGCTGCAAATTTTTAAATTAAACTATGAAGCCATGCATAAATTTACATATATTACGGACTAGCCTCTCCATTTAACATGCAAATGTACTCCAATGTTTCAGAACACCTTCTGTCGCTAATTAATTTGCTGAATTATAATTAGACTAATCCTGCATAATTAATAAGCACAGATTTTTTTTTAATTTGTAAGCAGCTTGAGCAGATCATTCAGTTCCTTCTATAAACTGCTAAGTAAGTGTTAAAAAAAAATCTGGAAAGAACATGTGTGAAAAGGTATGTTTGATGTCGCGTGCAAACTCAAACTAGCGTGGAAGACACAGGAGTCAGTCCCGATAAAGGTGCATATTTGAAGGCAACATTCAAACAATCAAAAAAATCACATCCAGGGGACGGGGACTAATTCTCCCTTTGTCTCCTTGTATATAGCGTTTTATTCTGTGCCTTCTATCCGTCGGATCTCCCAAGATCACAGAGGCGGGGAAGGATTAAAGTAACCGTATGTTGTATTAGGAGAGATAATGATATTAACACTCCACTGTATATCAAAACACTCTATCCATGCTGGGTGCTTATAAGCCCCTTTGATGGTATTTGGAATCATTTTCATTTTGGCTGCCAAAAACACCCGAGATCCATCTAGTGGAAACAATTAAGTTCCATTAGGACTGTATCCATTCGGTAATGATTACAATGAAGGGCCCCTCTTTCATGCTGGAGAGTCGAGTCTCAGAGAAAAGTCTTCATCTGGGTGCTAGAAAATGCGGAACGACAGGGTTTTACAACCAAGCGGGAAGCTAAAATTTGACCCCCCACATAAGCCAGGGTCAGGAGAGCTTAAGGTATGTGTAGAGGACTTGTTAGAACATTTTGGAGCAGAGTGTGAGTCTGGACGGGCAGAGGAAGCTTGTTACATTATCATGGAAGTTCAAAGAAGGTGCTAGAAGACAAGGTAGACACGGATGTTTTGGCAAGAGGAAGTTAGTCAACCTTCGAAGAGAGGAGAAGTATAATTTTAGAGAAAACAGTCCTCTGGCTCATACACGCAGCTAAATCACTATAGTATCAGTGGCCAAAGCTTGTCAGGCGGATGAAGCCCCTTGAAATGTGCCCTGTTTTCTACCACTGTGATGCTGGGTTTTCTTGTGAGTTTATAAGAGAAACTTCTTCTAAAGAATGGGAAACAATTTTCCCACATGCATCACCATACCAAATTCACCTTACTACTGGGCGGCTAACTTCTCTCTCTCCTTTTTATTTTTTTTTTAAACGAAGCTGGAGATAAGCTCACTCAGGAGTTGAGAAAGGTGAAAATGACCCTAAAATCTCAGAGGCCCTTGGCCAAAGCAGGAGCAGACGCCAGGGGCTCCGGTTCTGCTTGTCTCCTGAAAGTCCTTCGCTTCTGGTGCCTCCCTTCCCTTCATCTAGAAGGATTACCTGCGACAACCAGCTCAGGGAGCTATTGTCATAACTCATTCAAGTGCAAAAAGGATTTTGATGGCAACTGGGAAAGGCTGTAAGGATTATTTCTGAGCTAAGCAATGTTACTACTTGGAGAGTTTGAAAACATGACACCTTTGGACCATTTTTCTGAGCCAAACCATCCCCTGGCTTCAGTTCCCATCTGAAGAGATGCAATGGTTCAAAGAAGATTTTTTTTTTTTTTTTGCAGTTTTTGGCCAGGGCTGGGTTTGAACCTGCCACCTCTGGCATAGGGGGCCAGCACCCTACCCTTTGAGCCACAGGCACTGCCCTGGAAGATTTTTTTTTTCTTTTAGGCCTTAAAGAAAAAGGAGATTTCTGTGCCTTTAGAGGAAACATGACAACGGCTAGAGTAATAATACTAATAAGAGGCTAAAATTTTTTCCCTCAAAAAAATACATGATTGGCCATGGAAATCTTTGATGATGTCTTTGCCTTTTGAGAAAAAAAGAAATCATTTGAACAGGTTATACTTCTCTTTTGGATTCTCACATCCTTTTTCTTTTTTTAATTAAATCATAGCTGTGTACATTAATGCAATCACGGGGTACAGTGTGACGTTTTTATATACAATTTGAAATAGTCTCATCAAACTGGTTAACGTGGCCCTCATGTCATTTTCTTAGTGATTGAGTTAAGACATCCATAGTCTGCTTTCAGAAAGATTCATTTGTACCCTCGTAAGATTCACATCCCTTTTTGAATGGTAATGATAAGAAACCTGGTTTCTCCATGGTCGGGAACCTGTGTGGGTTTTTCTAAAGTAAAAAAGTGCTTCAAGCAAAATGGAGGGTGTCCCCTCTTCCCCCCCATAAAGTGCTGGCCTGAACCCTTCCTGTACTTACTGGAGCTGAGCTGGAGGCAGGAGCCGCCAGACGGGGCTTGGAGTAATTCTCATCTATTAGCAGGCAAGACATTTTGCTTTGGGGTTTTGTTTTCGGATTTTTTTTTTTTAGCTTTGCCCACCCAATTTCAAAACATGGACCAGTGGGAGTGAGTCAAGAGAATGTCATCATGACCCATGCAGAGTGAGCTTTTGAGTAATTCCTGACCCGTTACTGGGGAGAAAGAGAAACTTCATGGTTTAAACACTAAGGTGCAAAGTAGTTAGTTACCAAAGCTACATCTTTGGCTGACGGCTTTTCTCCCTAATAGACACATTCCAGGAAATTCCTCTCATTTTATTTTTTGGCAGGACGATTTTCCTCCGTGGGCACCACCTCCAGGGTATCCCGTGTTCAGTCTCTCGCCCTCCTTTTTCTCCTTTCTTCTCTCTCTCCTCAGTGGTTCCCAAATTCTGAATGATGCCTGGTGGGGCTTTTTTAGGGGCTACTAAAAAGTTGGTGGGAGATACTATGTCGGGAGGAAAGGGAAAATGAAGGAGAGAAACCGAGATGGTGATTGTAACAAAGCTCAATTTCACTGGAAAGCTATGACAGCTTGCCTCCGCTTCAGCCATGAAGATCCTTATTCATAGCTGATGCCAAAAAAGGAAAAAAAGAAAAAAAAAGACGTATAGCCTAACAGGTAGCAGGTGGCACATATGGAATTATCATTGGCTATTAACAGCAGGTTGGGTATCATATTAGCCCGTTCAGACTGCATTTGCCAAACCCACATAAAAATATAAAACCAGGTATTTCCATGTTCTGTTCCTCCCTTAGCAAAACAGATTTTCTTATATTACTCTTAGTCGAGTCAGACGGCCTTTATTAGAATTTTTTTAACTTTTCTTTTTTTTTTTCTTAAAGAAGAACAAAAAGGGAAACTGGGACAAAAATCAGGTCAAGAATTTGCTACCTAAGACGTTCAGATAAGGTTAATCGTATTCCGGAGTGTTGTCAGTTTAGCAGACGACACTCAGCGTAGTCCAATCTCAACTGGCTATATATCCATAGAAGGTTCCAGAAGTTGGTCCTTTATGTTTAACTGGATTTTTCTTTCTCATTCAAATGGTATTGATTCTAAAGCCTCCATCAACTCGATGGGAATTGCCAACTTTGGGGGGAGGCCTTCCATTAAATCCCATTAAGAGAAGTTTATGTGTTCCATGTTTATTATCTGTAACACTGTTGTATTGGACTAACTCTGGTCATCTGGCAAAGGCTACTGTCGAGTCAGTTTTCACTTTGCCTGTGGGTGGATGTCTAAGTCTGTCTTTTTTCATTTTCTTCTTAAAAAACTGTGGCTCCGACAAAAAGGCTCATGGGAAAACCAGAGCTAACCCCAGAGCTGAGACTTCTCCTTCTGAGGACAGAGACAACTCCTGGGTACTTTCAGGCCACCCGAAATTTCTAAACTTTCTTTCCATACGACATCATCCTGTTGCCCAGAAATATGCTGGATTATTAGAACAAGGTGAAATCGAGATGTCTCATTTCAAAAATGGAGGTTAGGCATAAAAATCTCTCATCCCAGTTTGATTTACAAAGATTTCTCATTCCAGATCCAAAGAAAGGCTAAATGTGAATGAGGCAGATATATATATTGGCCATAAATCAGCCTCAGCTTGCTTAAAATAAGAACCTGAGTTCACGTTGAAATTTCCAAAGTCCTTGAGCCCACCCCAAACATCAGCTTTGTAAATAACTTCCAAAAGGATAAAGTGGGGAATTTTCCTTTTTTTTT
>NW_003852469.1:4108468-4176771 GCF_000181295.1 Otolemur garnettii | reverse complement strand
GGCTGCAGTGCCCTCTCCATCCTTCAAGGCCAAAACCTGAATGTCATTTTATTTGGGGACCCTTTTCTGTTCTTCTCTTTTCCTGTCCTAACCAGGTCTGCAGTTTGTCCTTACAATGATCTTTCGCATAATTATAGATATGTTTTCTCTGTTACAGCAGTTTTCTTTTTTTTTTTTTTTTTGAGACAGAACCTCAAGCTGTCACCCTGGGTAGAGTGCCGTGGCATTACAGCTCACAGCAACCTCCAGCTCCTGGGCCCAAGCGAGTCTCCTGCCTCTGCCTCCCAAGTAGCTGGGACCACAGGTGCCTGCCACAACGCCTGGCTATTTTTTTGGTTGCAGCCATCATTGTTCTTTGGCGGGCCCAGGCTGGATTTGAACCTGCCACCTTAGGTGTATGGGGCTGGCGCCTTAGCCACTTGAGCCACAGGCACCGAGCCATTACACAATGTTTTATAAGTTCACACCACGTCTGGAGATTAGTGTTCATTTTAGGGATTTATTCTTACCCTTCATTAAATAAGATCTAGACTTAAAACCTGGTGCAGTGGAGTATGTTCCTACCCAGAACTTGAGACCAGGTACTCAGGATGACTCAAATCAAGAAAATCTTTCCTGAGAATAAGAATGGGGGAGTCTAGCAGGTGTCTGCAAACATTTCTCAACTTTAAAATAGTTCAGCCACCCATTTCTTTCATCAGAACAGAATCATTACTGAGCCAACACATTCACTTTCATGCCCACATATGTCTCATAAAAGACAGAGTAGCACAAAAAATATAAAAGTTGCATCGAGTCCCCAAAATTCAGGTAGGATTTTCGGTACCCTTGGCTCTCTCACCCCCCACCCCCCAAATGCCTTCTAAAAAAGTTTTCATAAGCCAAATGAACCATCTCAAATTCTTTTTGGAATCTGGCAGAGAATTAAATACATGACTCAAGTTTTAAGATCAGTTGGGAGAAAGGCCTAGTTGACATGTTCAGTATCCACTAATCTGCAAAAACCAGAGACTTGGTTTTACTGACATGATTCTTTCTGATCCTGGGGTTTCAAGTTGCGTTTGTGGTTTCTCCCCACGCGGTGGATAATGGAATACAACCATTAAAGAAAAAAAAAAAATCACTTCCCTTGGGGAATCAGCAGCTGACCTGGAAGTGAAACATCTCAGCCTTTCACTCAGAGGCCACAGAGACGGCTCTGTTTTCTCAGGGAGTAGCCAGGACCCCAGCGAGCAGCAGGATGGGCCTGGAGGCCTGGGAAAGAATGGCCAGGCCTCCCTGGGGAAGAGACGGCAGGCCGTGCGGGGAGACCGGCCGCTCTGCGGGGCCGGGTGCTCTCTGCCGACTTGGACACTGGACGCTGGGGACCTGACTTCAGGCTCTCCCTGGTAAGCCCAGGGGCAGAAAGGCCACTCTAGAAACTGCCCAGAATGCCTGGGGCCCAACACTGTGACAGGGACGTCCTCGTGTCCCTCTCGTGAGCATGAACAGATTGGCTGCCTATTCGATCGATGTGAACTAAAGCTACAATTCTACCACTCCTCCTAGGAGGTAGAATTCTGTCTCGAAATACGGCAGAACCCGAAAAATCAGCCCCTTTCCCCTTTATCATTCCTCAGCTGGCCAAGACGAGCACCACAAAATCATGCTGAACAAATAGCTCAGCAGCTGTTTTACGTCTAGAGTTTCATATATACACACATCCACATACACATAGCAGAACCTCCCCAGTTGACCACCCACCACACTGACCAGCACCTCAAGTTGACCTAATTTTCACAGACCACACATACGTTATCAGTACAGTAGGCCTAATTCCTTACGTTGACCACCTCCAGATGTGGACCAGTTAGTCGTAGTCCCTTGGGTGGTCAACTTACAGAGGTTCTACTGTATGCATGTGTGTGTAAAAAAGCATTGATCCCTCGACTTGATGACTTAATAGCCACCGTGCCTTTCTTACATGTGTGTATTACATGACATATATTCATGTAATAGTTATGATATATTAATATATTTTATGATATACAGATATATACAAAGGAGAATTCACCAGTCCCAGTAATGTGTCTCAGGGTTTTTTTTTTTAATAATATGCATTCTAAACTCATCAAAAGAGCTCTCAAAAGAGCGCAGGGGCAACTTGGTTCAAGTTTGATATAATTCAATTGAAAGGCCCAGTGACGTCCAGTTCACAGTTGTTCACAACTGGTCCTCATCTTAAAGTTTAGTATCCTGTTACAAACAGACTCTACCTGCAGGCTTGGTATCAATAATTATCTAGAACACAGCCGCCAGGTCTTTTTTGGTAAACAAAGCTAGGCAGATGAACTTTATTTTTTTTAGAGTGATACAGCAGTCAGTGGATTAATTTGGTTCTTAACTATTTTAACCTCGGCTGGATGTTTATGTTTCTCCTAATGAGATGACTCATTGAAAAGTGAAGAAGATAAATGTCATCTATTTTGCATGTGATCTATAAAATTAATCTCCCGTGCTTATGTTAATACCGATAATGTAATGTAGGAGGCAGTGTGACCCAGAGGATAAAATTTAAGCATAAGAAGATCATGTTCAATTACTGCTTATGTTACTGACAATATTTTCACCTCCTTCTTTCTCTTGCCTCCTCCCACCTTCCCCCTACGCAAGTTCCCTCACACATCTTCCCTGTAAAATTGGGCAATTCCTCTGAGATACGCTGGGAGAATTACTTAGGTGCCTTGGGACACTACTTAAGACCCCTTTTAGAACCTTCTTATGAAACCGTAGATATCATTAATGTTCCTACCATAGAATCGGCCTCTGGTAAATAACCATACTTAGCAAATAGTCTTTTGACGTGGTGAAAGGGATCCTCTCTGGAGTTTAGGCAGGTGACCCTCCACCCAAAGGGTTCCGTTTATTTCCAGAGAATAAATTTCACAGAAGGAGGGCCCGGTGGACAGTAATTAAGTCACCGAGTTAAGGAGGGATCAACGCTTATAGTGTAGGGGTTAAATGAAAAGCTGATTACATCAGGAAGGAATTCATGTTCCGTATTCGGCTGTAAAATAAACTGAGACGTTTGTGTTTGGTGTCTGAAACATGCTTTGAAACACTAAATCAATTTAATATCAATAATTGCCAGATATGTGCTAGATTAAATGGAGCAACACAGATAGCTTTGTTTGCAAAGAAACCAGGGCCAAATGGCTTTCGTTAGCATGACTAATCTCCCGGTACTGTGGCTCGATGAACAGGTATCTAAGCTTGAATTCTGATTCTTACTAGATATGATTTGGCACAATACATTGTAAATGCACCTCCTCTGTACCTTTGACACACTTGCTGAATACGGGAGAGCAAGGTGACCCTTAAAATGCCCCTATAATCATACCCACTGGAACCCAGAAACACACCAGATGCAGAGAAAATAGGAACTTATCCTTCAATACAGGGCTGGGGGTTTTCCCAGACATGTTTTTAGGGTGCTTTGGCCTTGGGAGGACAAGCCAGTCCTGTTCTCATGGCTCTCCTACAGCTCTGTGACTCTGTTCATCTTTCCATTGTTGTGACTAAAGGACCAAATGGGGCCCTACAACTTAGAAGCTTGGTGGTATGTTTCCTGTTTGGGGAAATTCTGACCTATCCCTTGTTACTCTTGCAATTTTGAAAAGTTACACCTATGACAAATTTTATCGCTACCTAATCCTGTGAATTTCAGTACACACAATGAGCTGAGGGAGGTCTTCAGAGTGAGCAACTGGGGGAACTGTCAGAGTCTTGGGTTCCACTAGGAACACCGGATCATGTTGATGTGCAGCAAAGTGTTGGAGCCTTGCGGAGGGGCCCTGAGGAAGTTATCATTTGTCAGCCTTCGATTCTCTAATTCCCAAGTCTAATCCCCCACCCCAGCCCACCATTACCTCACCACAGCCAGTCCTTGTGAACACACTTCATCAGCTGCCTTTGTGAAGTGTGTGTATGCCTGTGTGTCTATGCATGTGTGCGTGTCAACTGCCAGAAATGCAGAATGGCTCTTCAGGGCCTAATCATGGGGCAGCCGAGCCTCTGCACTGCCTTCTTTGGAGGTCTGTGCAAGCCTCAGGTCAGAGCAGCTGCCTGTGAGTCACATAGGGCTGTGGGGCCCCCACGTCCCTTCACAGTCCATCTGGGGCAAAGGAGAAAGCAGTCAGCATTTCATTTCCATGGTAGAAAAGAAGATTTTGATTTTTTGTAAAACCCTTACAGCCCATGTGGGGGATGCATTTGAAAGGTCAAATATAACTATCCCTATACTTGGGTTTGGAAATTCACAGATTCTGATTACAAGTGTCCCTAAAATACCTGCAGGGATCAGCTGATTTGTAGGAAGGTCTCTCCTTGTCCAGTCTCACTCACCCTGGCGTGTTTGCAGTGTGCTGATTACAATGCCTCTCCTACTTCCCCACTCTACATCATTACAAACGATCCCTCAACCCTCCAACCCAACAGGGGCTCTAGAGTCTTGGCTCAACTATGCCGTCAGCTCTGAGAGCTTGAGAGAACTTCAGATCTTCTACTGTTAGGCACCAGGTGAGGGCTCCGTGTCCCTGGGTACCAAGGGGCCATGATGCTATGTGTGAGGGGGGCCTCCCCATCCTTTGTCTGGTTATCTGGGAGCGAAGTCCCGGGTTTCCATATATTCTCTGGGCCTGAATCCAAGGCAGGCTGCCTTGCCCACCATAGATGCCATTGCAAAAGGAAGATACTTAGAGAACATGGTCTGGGCTAGGAAGAGTCTCCTCCTTTGTTTTAATGCCAACATTCTTATATTCTTCTTGAGTCTGCTAAGAAATAATGAACTATTGCTTGAATGGATGGTGATCAAGTCTCGGGAAATAGCCCAAAAAGGTGGAAAAGACTCAGGCCTCTGTGGGCTGATCATCAGTCTCTGACCTTGACTTTGGCAAAGTGGACATACCTCTTCCCTGTACATCACCTTCTCTGAGCCTGAGTGTGCCGTCCTAAGGATTAAGTCAGAAAGTCTGCACTGGTCCCATCTCTGTGACACTTACTGTCTCGTCCATGTTCCACTTTGTTAAAGTCCAGACATAAAAACTCATGTCCAACTAACTCACAGAGCTATGATTCCTCCCCACAGTTCCAGGCTACTTTTCTAAAACTTTTCACCACTGTTCTAAATAAATAATAGTTAATTATTTCCCAGGAAGACTGAAAACTTTCTATTCATCACCTTTGAAGCAAATTGTATTCACCAAACTACCCTGAAGTCTGAGCAGAAGATTTCCAACAGATCAGAGTATTTCCCAGGGATGAAGGAGGAGTCTACGTCAGTAGTTCTCAACCTGTGGGTCGCGACCCACAGGAACTATATTAAAGGGCCACAGCATTAGGAAGATTGAGAACCACTGGACTCTACATGCTCCTTTGTGGGCCAGCAAGAAGATTTAGAAGCCCCACAGTTCAGTAAATGAGTTTTGGGATGGTGGTGGTTAGTTTTATGCGTCAACGTGGCTGGGCTCTCAGACCCAGTTATCTCATCCAACACTGGCCTACCCACTACGCTGAAGGTACTCTGTAGATGTGGTTGACATCTGCAATCCGCTGACTGCAAGAGAGCACCCCTAATAATGTGGGTGGGCCTTGTCCAATCAGTTGAAGGCTTCAAGAGCAGAAACTGGGCTTTCCTGGAAAAGAAATTCTCCTTCGAGACTGCAGCATCAAATCCAGTCTCACAGATCTCAGACTTGATATCTTCTACCCTACCCACAACGAACTCATTTCTTATCAGAGGTAAAGGATATATATAAAATTTCCTGTTGGTTCTGTTTCCCTGGAGAAATCCAACACAAGGACCAATAGGAAATTTCTTTTCCAGACAGAACAATCGACACTATAGACACATGAAAGAACCTAACAGTAACAAATAGTGGTCCCCAGGGTAGACAGCACTCCTCTCTAAGCTCATGGTGCACCTTATACCTCCCGGAGGTAGGGAAAGGATGGGCAGTATTTCTGGGATTTGTGCCACTATAGCCTTATAACACTTATTTATACACGTAAGACTAAAACGTACTCAACTGTAACTTGAGTCCTAAACAGAGTGGGTTTATGCGATACTATTATTACTGCTTCCCAACTATAATCAAAGTGTGTTAACTTTCACAAGTTTTTTTTTTTCTTCTCTGAGAAATCCCCTACTTTTCTGGAGGGGTTACATAACTCTAATAAGAAAACCTTGTTAAGAATACAACCTGGCCTACATTGTCTCAGGAAAAGCCCGGAATATATTTACTCTATTCCATCAAAATAGAAATACAAGGAACCAGTCCCATCCTAGAAGGAACAGGGCCTGTCTCCTCTCCTCACCTCCACACAACTGCAACCAAACTTCCAGAATCTGTCAGACGTGGGTCTTCCCTAATTAACGGGGAAAAGAAATTGGCTAGAAGCTGGTATGGGTAAATGTTTTTCTTTAGGTTGAATTCAGTCAGCAAAAAAATTAAAAGCATAGTTAGTATGAATTCCTGAAACATTTACTCTGCTTTCTTTGGGCTCTTGGGCATCAAAGATGTACAAGTTGAATTTCTCATGCTGCAGGAAGAGGAGAACATTTTAGAAACTTGGTCTCCATAAATCTTCAGTCTTATCTGGGTTTGCTACCAAAAAAAAAAAAAAAGAGAGAGAGAGAGAGCCCATGCAGATGTTGCATTTACTCCCTTACGGCACATCCCACCAGGGAGACAGAAGGCAGAAGGGAACTAGAGGACGTCCCTTTCTACCAGAAAGGGGACCAGGCTTGCCCAAACTACAAACAGACCAGGAAACACCTCCTACCTTCCCAGATGCACCTGCCACATAGGCGGCCCCTACCATAGAGAATGCTCGGGAGCATTAAATAAAATCTTGTATAGTAAGTACTGATTTAGTGAGTACTAAAGTACTAAAGTAACACTCAATAAATGGCACTTGTTGGTATTATATCATCAGTTCAAAACAGACTGTGCAGAGACAGTTCAATGTAAAGTAATATGAGGTCAGATAATTAAGTTTGCAAACTCGTCCCAGAAAAAATGCCACATACCTCATTGTTGAGTATCACTATGGTCACCTTTGAAGTACTTCCCCTGGGAAGCTATACACCAATGCCAGTGCCTAGTGTACCCTTCAAAAAAAATTTTGGAACTCTTTTTCTGGAATGGCTATCACAACTATCATCACGTGGTCAACAATTAAGTTCATGAACTTATCCTAGAAAAAGTGCTTATCTGTCCAATGTCATACAACTATTTCTTACCAAGTGATCCATTCATATTAATTCATTCACCTGCTCACAACAATCTTGTGAGATAATATCCCTATTTGACAGATGGGGAAACTGAGGTAAAAAAGAGGTTAAGGAACTTGCACAAAATCACACAGCCATTGGGTGGTGGAGATGTGATGTGGGCTGGGCAACGTGGCTCTAGGTTTGCTTGTCTTGTCACTGTACTGACCCAGCTCCCAACAGACAAAGTAATCAGTGTAACTTTTCTTTCTTCCCAAAGCATTTTATCAGGGTCTATGGTGAGCACTTAGTACAGTACTTATTGACAGCAAACACTCAGACTTTTTTTTTTTTTTTTGAGACAGAGTCTCACTATGTCACCCTTGGTAGAGTGCCATGGTGTCACAGCTCATAGCAACCTCGAACTCTTGGGCTTGAGCAATTCTCTTGCCTCAGCCTCCCAAGTAGCTGGGACTTCAGGTGCTCGCCACAACACCCGGCTATTTTTTGGTTGCAGTTGCCATTGTTGTTTTAGCAGGCCCAGGCCAGGTTCAAACCCACCAGCTTCCGTATATGTAGCCGGTGCCCTACTCACTGAGCTACAGGTGCCAAGCCACTCAATAAGACTTTAAATTGTGGGCTTATTCTGTTTTTAAGTCAAGAAGCTTCATTGTTTTAATATTTATTTGCTGTATATCTTCATTTCTTTCTATTAGATGTTCTTTTCTGCTTTTGCAATCCTGTAAGTTCTATTTCTCTTTCAGATCACACAGTTAAATGCCATCCTAAGTCTTGATCCTTGAGCCCACTGTCTTCCTCCTTAGAAAATGTATGTACACTTATCCCCTGCTAAGCTCTCAAGCCTTACTCAGACCCAAATATGAAGGAGAAAATGTTGAAATCATGGTAGAAAGGGCTATGGTTTACTCATGAGAAAAGGAAAAAGGAAAAGAAGGGGGAAAAGGAAGAAGAATCTGGGAAGAACCCTGAAGAATGAATTATGGTCATTCTAAAGTGTTACAATTCTCATAAATGTTCCAGTTGCATATTGACTTATGGTGGCAGAAGTGGGAGACAGTGAACAAAACAAAGTATTTTATGAAGTGGATTCTCTTCATAAGAGAATTGAGTGGGTTCTCAATTACTTTAACATTCTTTGCAAAATACAGAGACTAACTAGAATTACGTTCAATTACTTTTGGCTGCTGACCCATCTGGGTATGCCATCGTCCTGAGAAGGGGACCCACAGGTGCTTGGTTTTATTCAGATGATATCCTCAAAGCTCATCCAGAATGAAGCATACTTCTAACTGTGCTACTTATTTGGTATTTAATCTTATAGTAACTTGCATTATCTCAAGCAGTGTGGGAAAAATAGTTTGGGAACATCTGAATGAGACCCCATTACTTCATAACTGTGTGACTTTAGAGAAGTCACTGTCCCTCTCTGACCAACACCAATAATATTAGCTATACAATTAAACAAAACAGTATAGGAAAAAATTTATTGGCAAACATAAAGTGCTACATAAGTGTTACAATTGCTCAGTGCCTTTAAAGTCTTGTTGACCAATTGACTAATTATACAGCTTCCTTAAAACTATCCTCATTTATTTGTGAAGGAGAGCTATAAAAGTCAAGTGACATCCCAAAAAAATCCACTTTGCTTTATAGCAGCCTTTTTGGAGGGAATTTTTTTTTTTTTTTTTTTTTTTGCAGTTTTTGGCCAGGGTTGGGCTTGAACCTGCCACCTCCAGCATATGGGGCCAGCGCCCTACCCCTTTGAGCCACAGGCACTGCCCTGTTGGAGGGATTTCAAAGTTTATAAATTTACTTACAAACAAACCTCTTTCTGTTGCTCAATGAAGGTGACTTTGGTTGAGAAGATGAGCTCCATCAGAGGAGATGAGACTGTCATTTTGGCTAACTGCACATTTGAGGATGGAAAACCCAGTATTTCAAAAATCTAAATGAAGCAGTCAAGGATACCAACCCCCAAACCAGTTCTGTGCACACAGTAGGCCTTTCTAAAAACACGACAGATTGCACCCAGTCTTAAATCTCTCTCTATGGCTGAGTATGCTGGTCTGCCTGCTAAAATTTTCATGAAACATCTAAGAGCTTGCATAGCCTCATTAAAAACAAAAATGACTGGAAGTTGAACAGAGTTGAAGCAAATGAAACTTCAAACTAAATTTTTATTGAAATTCCCCCCATTGTCAGCCGACATTTTCAATTTTCATTTCCCTGCTTCAGCCTATTTTGCCATAGAAACTTGGATGTTTTCATTGAACAGCGGCCAGTGAACATTGGACTGAAGGGGCACACTATAAATTTGGAAAAATAAATAAATGCTTCAGAACTTCCACTTGAAAACCACAGCTAAAAATGAAATCAAATCTGACCCACCCCTTTTCTTTTAAATTGTGGGAACGGGCTCGATCTGCCTCAATTTTTAAGGCCATATTAAATTTTATATAAGCACCTTGAAGATCAATGTATGGCCTGGTCTGAAGCAATTGTGGAACCTCTGACTCACGTAGCAAGGTTTGAACAGCCTGGACCAGACGGTATCATCCCCCTACCCCATGTTCCTTAATAAACATGTGTGCTTAAAAAAGTAAAAAGGGAAGAAAAAAATGGTTTATGGGCACAGATAGAATAATTCACTCCAAATTGCTCCTTTGATGAATGTGGACAAAAGAATAAAATTTGTCACCCAGCTAATATTACCATCAATATTTTGTCCAGCTACATTCCTTCCAATTTAAAAACAGTTCAATATCCCTTTTACCTTCAAGTAGCAGCACTTAATAAACAGTGATGGATGGTTTTTATTTTTGTACGCATTTCAGTCCTCCCAGCTCCTGGTACAAGGGGACTATTTTGCTTGGGGGGAATGTAGATCTTCGTCTTCCTTGCATTGACATGCGTCCCTCAAGGAAAGACGGCCATATTTAATTCATAACACCCATCGGCTACACAAACATACAACTTCCCATCAATTAGGCAACACAGAGATGCTGTTAAAAATCAATGAGCTTATTATTAAATATATTTTTTTCATGTAGCAATAATAGTTATTGCTGCACTATTGTTGTTACTGCAACATCAGCTGTTTAGGCCGCTTTGAGAGGGTTGGATTGGCTTTGATCCTCCTAGCAAGGCATTCTTTGAAACAAGCAATCGGGCCAGACTATCCTGTTCTGTCTCCTGCCATAGTGAGAAGCCACCAAGAGGAGGGGGACAACGTGTGCTGTAGTGGAACAAACCTTGGATGGAGGCAGAAGGCTTGGGTTCTAGTCCCAATTCTGCACATAACTAGCTGTGTGACCTTAGGGAGGTGGAGCCCCTCCACCATGCCAGAGGGTGTTTATTAAAATGACAACACCCCGCATGGCTATGAGGACCTCTGCATTCCAAGTTTTAGGATTCTTTAATAATTTTTTTTTAACTAAGAAAGGCAGGAATTGATGCAATTCGGCAACTCTCAACTATTCCTTTTTAAAAGACCTTTGGTTGGTTGGTCTGCTTGTTTGTTTTAAAGGAGGGGGCAGAATGGGGACACTACTGAATCTGAAGCAGACATTAAATTGATCCCCAAACCAAATATGCTCCTATCCCTGTTTTCATCCTTGTTGAGTGTTTATTAAAAATAATTTTGATATTTTGACACATGCCACTACTGCGGAAGCCTCCTGCCTACAAACAGAGATGTTAAGACCGTGCCAGCACATGCAAAGGTTAAAAACAACATTGCACAGATTTTGGCAACTACATCATATGCTGTCTGGCCGCAGCTGATCTGAACTGAGTCCCCCGTAATTACAGGAGAAGGTGGAACAGGTTTGCTGCTAATTGGAAAATTCTGCAAATGGCAGCAAGGAAGTAAATTGACAGTCGTTAGAATATTAGCAAAATGAGAGTACTGATTAGCAAAAAGCTCAGATGCAGACTTTTTTTTTTTTTTTTTTTTTTTTTTTTTACTGCCGGAATCTACTGGCAAATTGATAATAAAAGCTGAACTTAATAATAACAGCTGTTATTTGACCTGGTAATATATTTTTTTAATCTGTTGCTGTTCCCAGACCAATAACACATAAAGAAGGTCTGTATCCACTGTTGCAAAATTATTTTGAATCCCAAAAGGTATATTCAAACTCAGTGAAGGCAAACTGTGCTTAACAGGGCAACCCAACCACAGTCACGTTCTAGGGCAAGTGCACACGCTTGAAAAGCTGTCACCTGCTTTCCCTCCCCTACCATCCAACAGGTCCTGGTAGGCACACTGAGTGTCAGTGTGTTTTTGTTTTTGTTTTTGTTTTTAGAACTGGGCCTGAATTCCAGTTTGCTTCAAATCTGTGACTGTTCAAAATGTCAAAGTTAACTTTTAAGTGGACAAGGAAGAGTTATGTTGCCGGACTGGGCCTTCTGTCAGCACTGAGCTGTTGATACCACTTTTCAGTGATTGTAGGCAAAGGAATACAGATGGGAAGGCATTGGGAATGGACATGTTAATTAGAAATGCTGCCGTGAAGCTACAGAAAAGGGGACTATAACTTCACCACACGGATTCTGCACACAGGAATATACCCAGAAGATTCCATATGGGGTATGGATGCTGCAGGTAGCATCAGCTGCTACAGTCTTTCTCACTGTTTGGCAATACGGATCAAAAACCTTTGGCCCGGTGGTTTTAAGGATTATCTCAAAGACCAACCCATGGATATGCCCCCAAAACCTAATTTATCGTAGATGGTCCTTGCAGCATTATTTATAGCAAAGTAGTGGAAACCACATTAGCCTGAAATGGGTAATAGCTCTGATATACAAAAGGAATCCTCTTCTGATGATACCAAAAGATAGTCTAGTAAATTAAAAGAAAACCAGAATACAAAACAGTAAACACAGGATCATCACTCTTTGGTTTAAATACAGGGAGAGAAAGGGAGAGAGAAAGAAAAGACACGTCTAGAAGCCAGCGAACATCGAGGATTAATGGTTATGTCTGAGCAGTGGGTTCAAGGGTCATTTTCATTTTATTTTATTTCGTTTGTCCATAGTTTCTAAATTGTCTAAAATGATCACACGCTATTTTGGTCAGAAGAAAATATTTAAATTATTTTTAGGGGGAAAAAAAGTATCTCTAGAGGATTGCTGTTGTTTTAAGTAAAAATTCAATTTGTGGCAGTGTGAGGAACAAGAGCCTTGCTCAACAGCCAGTCATCCTTTTGACTTAAATAGCTTCTCCGATGCCTTCCACGACGGAAGGGCACCTTTCTTCAAAGATGGAGAATGGCCAGGTGAAAGCAAATCTTAAAACTCCAGGTGAGGAATTGCCCTGCTGACTATCAATAACTTGCACACAAGTGCACACACACATGCACACCCAAAGCTTATTTTTGGTATCCGTTCTCTGAAAACCCAGGTGAGCCCTCCTTCAGGCCCTGGGAGAGACAGATTTCCTTTTATGACCTTGGACTTCATACTCTGGTAATTTTGCCATTTTTCTCTTGCCTTTATTATGGTCATGCAGGACCTTCTTTATTCTGATAGTGCAGGAAGGTGTCATTGCTATTTTCAAATTTTGTCTCTCCACCAGTCCATTGGAAGGGAACAGGGCTGGAGACCCTTCCACATTCTGCCCAGGACCTCACAGAACAGACCCCCCTCCACGTATTACGATAAACCAAGTTCACTCCTAACTGGATGCGGTCACGCTGCACGGGGCCCCGTTCACGGATCTCTGCGTGTTTAACTGAAGCCACAAAATGTGAGTAGCCGGAGCTCACACGACACTCCCTGAGCTTGAGGATCAGCCAAGTTGAGTGAGGCTGCAACATTTCAGAGCTGCCAGAGCGCGCACGTACTTTTGCCGGAGCAGTGACGGATGCATTACGTGTCCCATCAGGTCCGCTTTTAAAAAAATCCTTATTAATATCCTATGGCGCCAGTGCCAAAAACATAAAATTCCAAAGGCAAATCCCCTAAGTTCTCGCACTGCCAGAACGAGTACAACCGGGCTTTGCTGAGGGACCGTAAACTGCCACAGTTGCTTCCAGCGAGGAGCACAAAGCCCACCCCATTAGCCGCAGCCACAGGACCAAGCGACTTCCAAGCTGTTTCTCGCCAGGAGTGTGGGTGGGCAGCAGGCAGGATCCCAATGTGACAACTAGACTCAATTGACTGTAACCCAGAATTTTTTTTAAGTGGCTTTCTTTCCTCTGGACGGTGGTACCCAGGCTCCCCCCACCCCCCTTCATTCTTTCTAACAGTTATGCATCAGGAAAACACCAAGCAACAAGGAAGGGGGGAGGTGAGGTGTTGTTGCAGCCAGTTGGTGCCAAATACAGTTAAGGATGGAGAGGGAGGTGGGACTGGAAGGGGGGGGAAAGCAAGTCACTTTCAATCAAGTGTCACACCTTTAAATAGTGGTTAAATCTTTGCATTATGCACCTCATCCCTTTACAACACGGGGTTCCCTTAGAGAATTCCCTGTTTACACTGGGAATTCCTCCAGGGCTGCATCAATAAAGCTGAACAGATGTCAGGGTGGAATGCCAGCGGCAGTGGCTGTTGTCAGGGGTACCGGGGAGGGAGGCCCGGAACAATGAGCCGCGGCATCTGCTATACAAAGCCCGTGCGCGTGGGTCAGGTTCTGCCAGTGTGTAGAGATTCCACCCTACCCTTTGTCTGGGCACATTGCCTTTCTTGTTTCTCGATGACAAGGGTTGACACATGTCACCCGGCCCTATCAGGAGTGTTATTTGTTTGCCACTAGCATATGCACCAGTGTTCCTGACCTCCCCGCATCTCTGCTGAATGCAGCAAGCAAAACCGAAACTCTCCCCAGCCCTGCCCCAGACTACGGTTTCATTATGCACTTTGAGTCGAAAAGTGGGATGTAGATGTCCTTCTTTTTAATTAAAAACATGATTGATGAGACTTAACTGACAGTAGGAAATGCAATTTAAATATTCCTTAAAGAGGCACTAACCCTGTTTGCGAGGAGGAGGAGGCGGAGGAGGCGGCTTGGGTTCCCCCTCCAAAGTTGCAACCAGCAGGAGAAAGGAAATTAAAATAAAAGCACCCCCCCCCCCATCAGGTCCGCTGGGCTGGGGAGGGGTGGTAACATTAGGCGGCAACTGCAGCCATGTAACCAGAAACTTCTGCGCGCTGGGAGCTAATGTGAAGTGTTACTTGGTAATGGCAAGGCTCCGTGTGATGAAAGGCGGCAGATGAGTAGAGAACTCGTTATGAAGTCAGGCGGAAGCAGAAAACGGCTCAGTCGACACATTTTTAAGGCAACGATCGGATTCAAAAAGACCTTATACCCCAACTCTCCGGGTCCAGACTGCTTCGAAAAAGTCATTCTGCTTCTCGCCGCTGTGTTGCTGGATTGCTCTGTGCTTGGGTCCACCAGGAAGATTTCCTTAAACTGTCCTTTAAAAATATGTATTATTAAAAGACATCCTTGGCCGCCCTGGATAGCTCGTCTGCAGCCGGGACACAGGCTGCAGTTCTAAGGCAAATGGGAAAGTGACCACCACAGTTTCCCTCAAGGACCCTAAGTTATTAGGGAGAACTGTGTGAGGCCCAGGACACAGGGTTACACAAATCCTGAGCACCCCAAATTGTGATCGTCAGAGGCAGGAAGAAGCGTTCTTAAGGACGGCATCTTCGCCTGGCAATTTCAGTCCAGAACATAATGGATGAAGCTGCATCTTGGTCTGTCCCAAACTGGTACAACTTAAATACCACCAGTTTAAAATTTATTTTTGAACTAGATCTCTGTTCTCTTTCTGAGTAGCACTTACGAGAGGATTTTTGTTGTTGTTGTCATGGGACGGTTTGTTTTGTTTTCCATGGAAATAGCCATGTTCTGAAATAGCAAGTTTGAATTTAAAATAAGTTAATACTGTCCTAAATGTATATACGAGAATAGCTTCATCTCCACTCCAGAGACTTCCTAAGAGTATAATGTGCATATGTGTTTCATGCCTAAAGATCTTATTCTAAAATTTTAACATCCCCCAAAGGGCAGCAGATAACAACATGGGTATAGTTCCTTTGCATTTAGTCCCTAGTTAAAGACTGATAGAAAAGCTTTTATTGAAATACTTGGGTTAAAGGAAAGGTTGCTACAATTGGAGCTGATTTTTGGTTAAGTATTAAACTAGCAAAGGTTAATTAGAATTGTAACCATGACATAGACGATAACAGATTCTGATCAATTGATTAATGTGATGTCAGAAGGTATAAGAATCCACCTTTGGGAGAAATATTAAAAATGAAATATATTCGCAAAGCCATGATTGTCTTCCCTTTTACTTAAGTTGATTAAAATGGGCGGCAACAATGGACGTGTTTCCACTGGTGACAAGGTAGAGAAAATTACGACCCCCGCGTTCGCCAAAAGCAGCACCAAAATGTTACCCAAGTTTCTGCGACTTGAAAATTCTCCCTAACACCCGTACAAGTGACCAGTCTGTAGAAGAAACCAGACCCTCTGAAGTCCCCTGTTGGTCCCTTTCTCCTTTCTTCTTTCCTAGTCTCTCTGCTTTATATTTTCAGATTAATTTAAAGAATAACTCATTTCAAAACTCTGGATTTGGAATTATTCCAATAGGACATTTAAAAATGCCCTTTCTGGAATTATTGAGTCATCCATCCCATATCCATTTCCCTGTTGACACAGGTAAAGCAGGAAAGGCCATCAGACCCATTTTTCCTCCCTCATTTGACTACCCTGGTAAGCAAACATCCTCCTATTTGTGACATAGACGTTCTTTGTCACAATTAAACGCACTATATTATGTTTATCTATGTCCTTCAGGCATGTCACAACAGTTTGGCATTCTGAGCGGCTCCACCACTGTGTACATTAAATAGTCATGTAGTTACATTAAACAGTGGGGAGTTCACACTTCACAAGCACTCAGTGTTTTAAAACAGATGTGGGCTGTCTGTTGTCAGACTCCAGCGAAAAAGCGTAGACGGATCTTGGTGGGAACGCAATCTCCAAATAACTGAGGGTTCCCCAAATTTTCCACCGAAGTTCCCTTAACCCCCATACTAGAGAATGTGGGCGAGAGAGACGTGGGGAAAAGGAAAGAAAAAAAGGCAACAACTTCCATGTCTTATAGTACAGAGATCTGAAAAAAAAAAAAAAGGATTCACAATTCGGAATAGTTTGTGGCATGGAATATTTTGAGCGGGGTGGGCTCGCTGGGGTATCGTGGGATTTACTGACAGGAGAATTTTTGACAGTTGATGGACAGATGAATTCCGTCATGGAAGCGTTAGTCGAAAACGGCAAGGCCAGATGGAAACTCACAGCTTGTCTTTAATATTAATTTTCTTTTTTTTTCAAGAGATCAGAATTCCCTAATTCCCTAAAATGTTTCAATGCATCTCGAGGTATTATTTTTCAGATGCCTTTCTCCACCTACTCTTAGTAAGAGTGTTTCTTTGTGTTAATGTTATTTTTTCCTCCCCTACTTTGGGGGGAAGAAAAAAGCCTAGTTTTTTTTCTTTTTTTTTTTTTTTTTTTTTGGTGCTCTAGTTGGGCAGCTGTTAAAATTCTTCCTTCATTTAGAAGAAATACAGAAAACAAATGCCTTGGCCATACAAGATATAAACCCAAATATGAGAAAGATATCTGAAATAATCCTGACTCAGACATAGCATCATTAAAGGGGATAAGGGTAAGTTGTTCTGTGTGGCTGAATGAAAGAAACCTCTTCATGCTTTCAGAAGGATGGAAGGGACCTTTGTCTTGAGGGTGTCCGTCTTCTGGACAATCCCAATGAAGTCATCGACTCCAGGGATGCAGTGTGGAGATGCCTGGGCTAAGACTCCATGCATGCACATGTATGAACATGTATGTGCTTGGTTCTACCCAGTTAGCTAAATGGTGGTGCACAAGTCACTGGGACTTTCTAGGCCTTGATTTCCTTACTTATAAAATATGGCTGTATTACAGGGGAAGGACAGAGAACCCTAAATGATCTGCATCCGTGTCCCTTGGGGAAGCTGCAAAATCTAGCAAAAAGCTGGGGATTCACAGCGATAAGACAAGGATGGTTGCTCTTCTCAGAGCAACTCAGAGACCAGGGAGCCCCTTCCTGAAATGTCTGGAGGTGGGACAAGGCCCCACACTTCAGTCTCTCCTTTTCTCTGCCGTTCCACACACACACACATAACTACTGTGCATTTTTTGGTGGTGATGAACTCATGTGTAAGACAAAGATCTAAAAATAAGAAAGCCAGTTACCGAAAATAATATTCCATATTAGAGGCAAAGAAAGCTCAAATTCTGCTCATTTTTCCATCCTGTGATCTTGGGTTCCCCAGTTCCTTTCTTTTATATCAGTAGGTTCATTCAAGTTGAGAGCTCAGAGATGTTGAAAACTCAAGAGCTATTTCTTCTACATCTGTGTATCATCTATTTTCCTGATATTATTTTGTGTTTCACATAAAAACAGCTTTCCCCAGAGTTTCCTCCTATGTCACCTGGTAATATGTTGGGTCCCCTTGTGTGGGTTTGGGTGTGTTTCACGTGTGTGTGCGTGTGCTTGTATGTTAAAGATTGAGTCTGGGTGAGCCAGAAAAATGTTACACAATTAATGTCATGAAAATATTTAGCTAAACAAAAGGATCAGAACAAAGCAATGGATTGAGGTTTCTTGGTAAAATGAAACAGGGGCTTCCCTGCATAAGTTTAAAGGCCATTTCTGTGAGGCTCAGAGGGTTACCCCAGGGCTTTGGAACCCAGTCCTGTAAGTTCTCAACACATTCTACTGTCTCTTCCTGCAGGACCAGAGGACCAGTCACTTAACTTTCATTCTTTCTCCTTTTCTGTGAACCCAGGAGAAGATTATTAACCCAGACAAGAAAAGTGTATGAGGTAGAACTAATACAAATAGCTTCAGATTATTTAAGGTTCCCGAGAACAGAAACAAGGACCAGTAGGTGGGATTTTCCGGGGAGCAGATCTGGCTCGACATGCAAAAAAGCCCACGGCAGTCTCACAATGCTCCCAATCAAAACAGGCCTCCCTAGGAGACACCATTTCCCCACCGTGACAACTAAGCCATTGTCAAGAGTGTCATAAAGAGAATTTCCGTGTGACTTAGCAGGTTGGACGAGATGACATCGAAGTCCCCTCTAATAATACAGGTATTTGATAATTATTAGACACATCGTTAGGCAATAGGGTGTTCTACAAATACACTTGATATCATCAGAAAATAATAGGTTATTAGAATCAGAAGAGACCTCAGGAAAAAACAAATCCAGTCATCCCCTATGTTCTGCTGAAGCTGGTGGCAGAGCCAGGGTTACAATAACTTATGTTTGGAGAGTATTTTACAAAGAGTTTTGAACCACATAGCAACCTTCTAGCTGGACTTTTTACTGACACAGAAACTGAGGACAGAGGACAGGGAAGTTATATGATTTGCCTAAATCTCCTCCAGTCAGCAAGTGGAAGACTCAGGGCTGGAACTCAGCTCCTTTTCCTCTGATACTTTTCTTTCCAGGATATCTGAACATCTCCCCTTACTCTATCCCAGAGATGTGTAGTATTATTGCCCACAGAGGATCATTCGTTACCAGAGATGGAAAGCAACCTCTGTGATCACTTCCTTCTATTCTTTCATTTTATAATATTTTTTTTAAAAAAAATAAAGGAAACCAAGGCTTGGAGAAGTTGTCGTTTCAGCAGGCCAACTGAAATGAACACTTTGATTTCTGCCTCATTCCTCAAAGACCTTAAAATAAGCAACCCGCCCACTTGACCAGGCAAGTAATGATTTAAACCAGGTGAGTGCAAGAATGATTTCATTCATTGCCTTCTCCACGGGCCTCCTGAGAGAAGGCATGTGGAATATGGATATGGAGAGAGAGAGACCCCCAACCACCCGGGCCTCCCCCTCCCACCAAAACACGGCAGAGTAGTAAATGTTTTGTAGCTGTTTGCGAGGCTGACGGCAGCAGGGATTATTTTTCCCCTGTGCCAAACAACTTCATCCTAGAGGAAATATTTTACTCGGGCAAGATTTAATAACAATTATAAGGATCCTTTTATTGGTATGGCACTCTGTGTCTAAAACATGTTTTCATGCATTATTTCAGGGGGTAGTTGATGGAGTGTGACACCAAACCCCATGGGTGCAAAGAGCGGAAGGCAAGTGAGTGCAGGAGCAGCGGCGACTCCCCTGCAGTCCCTAGGCCCTCCTATCCCCTGCACCTCCCGTGCTCCTGAGCTGGACAGCCACTGGTGTCCCCAAAGCCATTGCTGTTCCTGTCTTTTCTGCTCACCCCTCCCCTCCGGCTTTTGGGAGAATGAGACCATCACAATGAGTATCACAGAAGCAGCAAAGAAGCCTAGAAAAGAAGAAAAAAGAGAAACCTTGATCCCCCAGTTGTGAGACCTCCTGTCCTGTGCCCTAAGCCACGGAGGAGCATGAAAGGCACCCAGACTGACCAGAAGGACCCAACAGCAATCCCGGGCCACTGGCCATGTCAGAGGGCCTGACCCATGTCCACATATCTTGCTGGAGCTGCCCTCTTCCTCTTGCTTTAAAAAACCTCCCTCTCTCCCCAAACCATGATTGACAACAGCCTGAGCCACATGTTAGGGTGCAGCGTGGAGGCCCACAGTGAACCACGTCCATCTCTAAGCTGGCCCTGGGTTCTAGTCCATGTTAGTCCACATTTTGGCTAAATCAGGGATCACTTGTTCACTCCACCAATGTTTACTGGAGCGTCTATGGTTCGCCAAGAACAGCGAACAGAAAGCATGTTCCTGTCCTCAAGGACCTCACCGTCCGGTGGAGGCGATGACCCTGAAGAGGAAGCTGTAAGATGACGTCTGGAGTCCCCAGACAGAGGTGAGCCCGGAGAGCCCTGGAAACATGTGGGGGGCACCGGCCCTACCCGGGAACACAGAATGACTCTCAGTGTGCCTTCCAGTTTGAAAACCCCTCCAGCCCCTTGAATTTGTTATTTCAAAACATTGGTTTTTGTTTGTACAAATGTACGGGTACATATGAAGTTTTGTTACATGTATATAATGCATAGTGATCAAGTCAGGACATTTACAGTGTCCATCAGAGTCTTGTATAACCTTTCCCAGGTGAATCTGGTGTGTCAGAGGAAGGAGGCCTGGTCAGGCAGTACGCTACCTCGGACATCTTTTCTTGATAAATGAGCAATTCGATCATATCCAGCACAATGTCTGACCACTGTCAGGCCTCAATCAGTGGGCAGACGAAGCCCCCAGAAGAGACTGGACATGAGCCCTGTTACACTATTGAACATTCGACTAGTGTCCCTCTGAGTAGATATCACATATTTATGTTTGGTTAGTTTGTGGGACACACTTTGGAAACAGCTGTAGTTTGCTGTTTTGAACACTGGTAACAGAAAGCATTTTCTTTTTTCTTTTTTTTTTTTTTTTGCATTTTTGGCCAGGGCTGGGTTTGAACCCGCCACCTCCGGCATAGGGGGCCGGCGCCCTACCCTTTTGTGCCACAGACGCCACCCAACAGAAAGCATCTTAAGTTTGGAACAAACACTACTAAAAACATCACGCAAAGGCCCATGGGGTGACCCCCAAGTACCAGCAACGTGAACATCTGTGGGTTTGCTGCTTTGTCAGTGCAATGGGCACTCCCTCGGGTACATAGCGAGATGCTAGGTCATGTGACACTGTAAGTGGCTTGGATTTCCTGACTGTTCATGAAGACGCTTGGGAAATGCTGAAGGCATCTTCTGAGGCGTTGACTGCACCCTAGTGCCTGGCGTGACAATGTGTGTGATGTAACTACCACATATGAGGGTTTGTAGGGGATATATAGAATATGTTTCAGACCTCGAAAATGTCTGTGTGATTAATAAATGTACAGATACGTTAAGCAATTGAGGCAGCTCCTTCTCTGATGCCCTTGGATATGGGCAAGAGCACTGACTTTTTTTTGAGAGTCTCACTCTGGCATCCTGCATAGAATGCTAGGGCATCATAGCTCACAGCAAACTCAAACTCTTGGGCTCATGGGATTTGGGCTCATGGGATCCTCCTGCCTCAGCCTCCTGAATAGCTAGAAATATAGGCACCCATCACAACACCCAGCTAGTTTTATCTATTTTTTAGTAGAGAGAGGGTCTTGCTCTTAGCTCAGGCTGGTCTTGAACTCTTGAGCTCAAGCAATCCACCTGCCTCAGCCTCCTGGAGTCCTGGGATTGCTGGTGTGAGCCACCGTGCGTGCAATGGCCAACTATAGCTCTGACTTTAAAACTCTCTGTTCCCTTGGTTTACTTTCTCGTATTCTCAAATCCCCCTCCGATCCCTATCCTGAATTCTTCTCTCCTCTCCAGGAAGTTCTGGGTCCCTAAACAGCCTGAAGACCAGCCCAGCTGCTCTGTTGTCCACCCGGCAGAGGAAGTGAGGTTGGGGCTGCAGCGTCCTCTGCGGAGAGCGCAGCATTCCTCTGGCGCTGGGGCTTTCACAGCCTTTTACAGTCATTAGTAAACTGACACACGTCCCTGTGAGGCTCGTCCCCCCCCTCCAGAGAGGCTCCGTGGGGATTAGCTACTGACTAAGGTCACCGGGGGCAGAGTCTCACCCCAGCCCCCTCCTCAGGCGGCTTCAGAGACACATATTTGGCGAAGGTGCTCTTGTCAGTGGAAACTGCAAGCCTTCTCTAACGTGACTTACGCCTGAATCGGGGATCCTACATGTTATCTCTTTCCTTGATAGTTAAGTGAGGGATGTGGGGCAACCATGGTGCAGAGAGGCTGTGAAACATAGAACCCTGGTCCCGGCCCACCGGCCACCTCCCAGCCAGGCCCTGTCCCCAGCCACCACCTTTAATGCCACTGAACTTAATGACAATTTTCTATGCTCTCCTATTGTTCACGGTGCAGACTTTTGTATGGAAAGGACAGGGGGACATTGGGTTGATGGGCACATTGCATGGTCTTCGGACACTCCCCTGAGCTCAGGGTATTTCTCCGTGAACCCTGTGTTAACCCCAGAGTCCACCTTCTGGAGGAACTCACGGGGCTCTCCCATCATCAAGCCTCAGCTCCATGTCTCAGCTCTGTAAGGTCTGATCTGAGTGAACAGTGAAATGTTTGCTTCTTCTATGGAATGAAATTGTTACACTAGAAAAACTTCAGAGGCTGCTCTGGCTGAAACATCTCATTTAAACCCACGGGTCCCCGATCCCAGGTTCTGTGACCTTCCTTCCATGCCATCCTGCTAACAGCATCCTCTATGCTGGTAGCCTTCAAAGAAACACACAGTGACCACCTTAGTTCCAGAGACCTTCTCCGGGAGGTAGGTGACAACTCCTTGTCCCTTAAAACAGCACCTGTGGGGTTTAGCTGGGGAGCTAGAGAACCCCCTGAAAATAACAATTCTTCCTGGTAGAATTCCCAACAAACACCAAAGCACTATGAAAGGGGCTTATTTTGGGCTCAGTGCCCATAGTTCAGTGGTTAGGGCACTAGCCACATACACTGGAGCTGGCGGGTTCAAACCCAGCCTGGGCCTCCCAAACAACAATGATAACTACTAAAAAAAAAAAATAGCTGGGCATTGTGGTGGGTGCCTGTAGTCCCAGCTACTTGGGTGGCTGAGGCAAGAGAATCGTTTAAGCCTAAGAGTTTGAGGTTGCTGTGAGCTGTGATGCCACAGCACTCTACCGAGGGCAACATAGTAAGATCCTGTCTCCAAAAAAAAGGGGAGTGGACTTATTTTGATCTGGAATATTCTTCTCTTTTCCATTCCTTGCTGAAAGTAAATAGAGCAAAAAGAAATGAGATAATCCCTGGTATCTTGCGGCCTCACAAATGCCCGTATCTGCTTTCAGCCAAAGGGGAAAAAGCCCAGGAGAGAAAAGTCCCACCCCGTGTGCCCCAGACCCGCATCCCCAACACAGCCTGGAGAAGATTATCTGAACAGGTGAGCTTTAAAAAAGAGGAAATCTCCATTACAAAAAATTCCATCTCCTTGTAATTTTACATTATGCTGAATACTTGCTGTTTCCTTGGCTCATACTTGGTGCTCAAGGAGATAAGGCAGGAGGCAGCCGTCCCACTCTGGAAGGGATGGAGCTCCACTCCGGAGGGAGCTACAAGCTAATGAAAGGAAAGGGTGCAGACAACCAAGAGCTAGAATGAAGTTACAAGTTCAAGTTCAGGGTCAGCTCTGTAGCCTGGCATCCCGCTGAAGCAGACTTGCTCATCTCCAAGCTCAGAGCGTCTATACCCATGTCTCTCTTTATACTTTCATGGTATCTCTTAGACCTCATCACATTGCCCGGAGGAGCTAGTTCAACCCTCAAGCACCCCCATCTTCATGCTCCTGACAGGACTAGAATAGTCAGAGGTCAAAGTATACAGCTGGAATCCCCCTTAGGATTAGCCTAAGGATTAGCACAGGCCTTTGTACGTGGTTGACCTGATTATAACGCACAGCGGTATATCCAACTAAGGAATCAGCGGTATTCTGACGTGTGGCCTCTGGTGGGCAGGACACCAGAATTCAGGCCAGCTCTTGAAAGAGCTGTTTAATCCTTTGGGCTTCAGATTTATCAAACCCTTTGTAAGGATTCAAAGGCCAAAGGGTTTGCTACCTGCCCTTATTCCACTCGGCAATTCTTGCAGCATGTGAAGATTGCTCTGCCGCCCTCTTCCTCCCACCCCAGACTCCTGCCTTCCAAGTTTCTCCAGGCTCTGTGACATGGACTATGGTTCCTGTCACCTGGTTCCATGGTCTATACGACTCCAAGTGCCCTTCCAATTTGTCAATATTCTTCTGCTCTCAAGCTGAACCCATACCTGTGTCTTATTTCACATGAACTGCTAGCCGGCTGCATCCCTCCCATTCTATATTTGTGTCCTTTTACAGTTCAGCTCCGGAAATTTCTAATACTTCTTCCCCTCTACGGCTCTGTGGGCAGCCAACCTTAAGAGCAGCAAGGCTAAAGGAACTCAGGTAAAGATGCCACCCTCTTATGCATGTTTCCTGTCTTTTCTTCTCTGGTTCTTGAATGAAGCTTTTTGTATCATCGGATTAGAGAAGTAAAAAGAACCTACCCATGTTTGCCCAATGCTGAGACTCTCTTATTCCAAATAGTAAGACGTGGGGGGAGGCGTATCATCCGTACAGAATCTACTATTCCTTCCTTCTCTTTCTTTCTTTCTCTTTCAGCTTGAGCTGTATTTGGTTTGGGGGTAAAATGAGAGACTGTGGAGTTGGTTTCTGACAACCTAATCCTTTGAGGGCCCCTGAATCATGTTGTAACTGGGATTATATAAAAAGAAAAATGCAGAGTTGGAGGGAAGGTGGTTCTGATTCCAGCTCTGTTAAATTTTTAATGCTGCTGGAGGACGGCTAAATTGATTGGGGGAGACAGAATTTGTATTCCTGGTGCTATACGTGTACGGATAAGCATTCAGAGCCTCTAAACTACTAAAGTGATCTTTCATTCCGAAGGTGGGAGAGGCTCTTATATTAATAAAGAATGCTGAAGTGTGATCTCAGAATGAGCGAGGGTTGGCAACTGAAGGCCTGTCAAGGGTGGCACCATGAGCTGCCTGTCAGAGCACCAAGACAACCTCATAAACCAAACCCTCCCCCCTCCCTGCCCCTGTCTGGCATGAAGGAGCAGTGCCACCATGAGAATTAGCCACTTCTGAGAAAGAGTTCTTCAACCCCCAGACTCTCCCGCTGTGGCTCTAACCTCACCTAGAACGGCCACATCTCCTGAGCCTTTCCCATCCATCCCTGTGTGAGGAATGAGGCAATAACTAAGAAGAAAACCCCTTTGGGAGCAGGACACAGGGACTGCAAGGACAAGACAGGGCAGAGGAGGAGGTCGCAGATGGAGGAGCCCCGTGTGGAAACGCCCCGGGGCGGGACCTGCAGCTTACTCACGACCAATGCCCAGCATGGGGTCTCATCCCATATCTAATGTGCTTTGGGGAGAGACTTGACTAAAAGAAAATGGGAATGTAATAAAGACTCCATTTTTTCCCAGCAGTCATCTGGTACGGTGACAGAGGGGCGGCTGCCATTCATTCCTCTGGACTCTACGGAAAGGGCATCATTTTCACCCATCTCTGCCCTGCACCTACCCCATCGCCATTACCCAAACCACCTCCTGTTCCCAAACTATCCCCCACTCAATGACGCCCCCTTCCATGACCACCGTCAACAAGGGACAAACGTAAAAGACACCAGGCTCCCCCCCCGCCTCCCTTTCCCAACAAATCCAATCCTGGTGGTTCCACACCAACACCTCTTTCCAGCTCTGTACCCACCCCTACCGCCTGCATTCAGGCCCCCGTCATTTCTTTTCTTTTTTCTAAATAAGTGTTATTCTATTTGACATTTACAACATGATGTTATATTAAGGATCACATAGATGATACAGTGGCCACTGGAGTGGCACGGATGAATACACTCTCATCCCGTATCATCTCACAGTTACTTTTATTGGTGGCACACAGCAGCTAACATCTACTTATTTAACAAACATCTCTAATACAATGCAGTCGTATCTGCTTTAGTCTCATACGTCTCTTCTTGCCTGAATGACCCCTAGCTGTCTGCCCCGCCTCTATCCCCTACACGGGATCCATGCTCCATGCTCTGGCCTTGGGGAAAGACAAGTTCAGTCAATATTCCCCCTCAAGACTTTCAGTCCGTGCCTACCTGCCCCCAACACCACTGCATTCTGTCGACTGGAGTCCTTGGCCTGAGACTCCCTTGACATCCCTCCAAGCCTTAGGGCTTTTTATATCCCCAGGAGCCCTATTGCAGGTTCTGCAACCCACAGCTCTCCCTTCTTTCACATGCAAAGGGGGAGTGTGTTCCTTCCCTGGGATTCTGTGCCCTCCTTTCCTGCCCAGGTAACACCTTCAATCAGCCTGGGCATCACCCACTCTGAGAAATTATCCAAGATTCTACTTTGATTCCCAGGCAGAGTTGGGTGCACTTCCTATTAATTTCACACAGCCCTCTTGTAAACAGACATGCTCTTAGGCTACTTTTGGTTTTCTCATCTGTCTCTCTAGCTGGAGAGCATGGGGACTGGGACACACGACTCTTCCTACAGAACCCAGTCTATTACGTGGAAGATGGTTTATAAATGTTTCTGAAGGGCATCTGTAATGCCAGAAAGTTCTTCCTAAGGGCTTTAGTTGTCCAATCATTCATGTATTCCTTGAGTCGTTCTGTAGGCCTCCTCTACATTGGACGTCAGATCAATCATGTCAGAGGTTAACCCTAAGGAAACCAGCGTTCTTGGTTTCTCCTTGGCTTGTCTTGAAGAAACCAAAAATGACAACACATAGTGTCTTGCCTACCACACATCCCCATCCCAGAGCAAGGGTTTTGTAGATAAATAAAAAGTCTCAACTTGTTATTTCTCTGGAGAGCAGGCATTGCCACCTTGGAGAAAGCAAACCAGTTCTTAATTCTACGGCTTTGGGAGCCCAGCCTAGAAGATGACTCTCCTTTCCAGAAACCCTTCTGATCCAGAGGAAGCCAATGAGCTCTTGGCTTCACCTTCCCCAGTTACAAGGCCTTGTGAGGGATGGGCCCAGAGTCCCACTCCAATTAGACCCCGTTTGACTAGGAAATGGAATTCCTAATCGCATTCCTAAATCTCCAACTGACGAGACACTTATAACTACATTAGAAGGGAAATGCTCTTTGCTGTGTGCCTTCACTCAAGATAATTGTACAGTGATAACACTGCTGAGGGCCTGAGGCCCTTCCCAAAATGACAGAACAGAACCATGACTCATAAAGTAAAGGAAATAGTGGTTCCCTCCTAGAGCCTCCAAACACAAGGGAAATAAATAGAGCCTTAACTGAAAGATGAATATATCTCACAGAGCTCTTGGGTTTTGGGACTCTGGGAGCTCCAAAATCTCATGCTAAATTGGCGGTGACTGCCTCAGCTTTTCCTTATCTCTGCAAAATGAGGCCAGCAAGGGCGTGGCTTTAATCCAAACTTCAACAAGGGCTGCAGACCCCTGGGAGGCTGGGGGGTCACTGCAAATCATCCAGGAATCCAAACACACACCAGAAACTAGGACTTGCACAGATGTACTTTCCTACATCCCAAATGCTTGTGGTCCTCGCCATCATCACCACTTCATCATCTCATCACGGTCATCACGGATACCCTTGATGGGATGCTTACCACATGCCATGCACTTTCCAGACCTGACCTAGACATTAGCTTCTTTAATCCTCACAACCACCCAGTGAGGCACATTACCATTATTGTTCCTATTTTACAGATGAGAAAACTGAGGGACAGAGAGGTCAAGTAACTTACCCAAGGTCATGCAGCTAGAAAGAGGTGGAGCTGCATTTCAGGGCAAGCATTCGGACTCCAGCTTGCTTTGCAACTACCATTTTATGCGGCTTCCTCCAATTTCTCAATGAACATTATTAAAAGTATCCCCATAAGCATGTTGGAAGCCTGAACATTTTTTAATATTTTTTATATTCAACAGGGGACCTCTTTTGGTTTGATGAGCCTAAACCACTCAGAGATTAACCGCTAACTGGGATAAATAAAAGATTGTGAGAGGTAGGTCTTGACAAAACATCCTTCCTATGATGTCCACAAGTCACCTGTTGGAGATCCCTTCCATGGATTTAAAGGTGGTCCTCCTTGTGAGGTTCTTATAAAACACAAATACTCCTAAAAGGACAATCTTAAGAAGTCACAAAAAAAAAAAAAAAAAGAAGAAGAAGAAGAAGAAGAAGTCACTAATATCTTAGTATAAATGAGGTTTCCAGATCATTCCTTCATTATCAAAAAAAATAAAAAATAAAAAAAATCAAGGGCATTAGAAGGATAGTATTGGACGTAGAGGATCAGGGAGTGGGGAAAAGAAAAGACAGGTGGCCTGAAAGGATGGAAACAGACCACTTTGAGAGGTGGTCAGTTGAAAATGAAGTTGGCCTACTACACAGTTTTGCCTAGAGCTGGCCAAGAGGCACCCATCAATACCACAAAGAGTGACATTTTTGGTGAAATATTTTAAATCAGGTAAGGGCTAAATCATTATTTCTATAAATATTAACCTCATCACCTTTAGAAATGAAAATTATGCCACTAAGCACAGGACTAAGGAGATCTGCAATTTTACCTGAGGTAGCAGAGCTTGTCTAGAAATGCATTAATGAATGTCCTCTGAAGACAGACTATGAAAAAGAGTGACTCATTTCAGATGCCACCCCACTGAGCTGGCTCTGTCCCCTTTTTATCACTGACTGATGAATAACAGAATGCTGACTAGATTCTATTACTTTTGCAAAGCCCACTCTTCCTTTAAGCTCCTGCAGTGGCCTCTCCAATTCCACATTTTGCTAAAACAAGATGGCTGTCTTCACTAATGCCCCCTTCTTGTCAGATTTGCACACTAGAACTATGCAATAAGTTAGGTGTCGTTTTCCAGTTCCAGTAAAAAGGCTGGAAAGCCCAAGTGGAGTCTTGGCTTAAAGGACATATGTACAACACACCAGTCCTCAGAATAGAAATGTTTCTGTGTTCCAGAAAGTTCCAGGCTGCTGAGACAGCTAGCCAAGGCACTGTTGACCACTGCCTTGAACATCTCATCTGATCTTTGTTGGATCAAAGAGGGGGACAAAGGAACCCCTGGTGCATCTGGGTACTGATGCATGAGAGTAAGACTTACTGGAGCCAGGTGAGTAATGGGGGTCTGCTAAGCCACAGACCCAGGGTAAAAAATTTCACCCTGCTTATTCTGCCTCAGGCACAGACCCCAATCCTGGGGTTTGGGCAAGCTTTCTGAAATCTTTTAGTAACTTGGTGCTCCAAATTGTACCAGAAATGCACATCATTCATAGGCCAGCAAAGCTATTCACAAATGAGGCCAATCCTCCACAATTTTAACACAAATTAATTAAAAGAAACCAGAATAAAAATAAGTACGATTGAAAATAAAATGGAAATACTAGGTCCTCCTCTTTCTCGACGTCCTTCTTTTCCCTGAGCTGATACTCCAGCCCAGGACAAAGTAGTGTTTATAGCATTTAAAGGGAAAAAACCACACACACACACACACACACACATACATACATATATCCTCTGTATAGCTGGCTCCCCAAATGAAAATCAAAAATAGATGCTACTTCCCTATTTTTTCTGATTTGGAAATTATTTGGCATTTTTAGAAATTAATTTTTCCAGGCAATTAAACTAGTAATTTGATATCACCGTCTTATTATATAGAACACCGAATGCTGAAATGACACAGAACCTCATTTTCATTTATTATTTTTGCCAATTTAGTGCTCATAAATAGGTGTTGGGTGATGGTGCCCGAGACTAGAATCTTCCTTGCTGCTGGGAGGGAGTCTGAGAAGCAGTTGAATGAGCTGGAGTCCAGGCCTGTTCCAGCTGAGATGACCAGCAGGGACAGCAGGATCAAGCCCCCCAGACTACAGTCCTTTATTCTCTGCTCCAGAATCCTGGTTGGCCCACCCAGCTGAACATGATAAATGGCGCCACCACTGGACGGAATCCGCCCCCTCACTTCCCAGTGGCCACCTGTTATTTCTATGATGCCTCTGTCCAAGGAATTTTTAAATTCTTTCCAATCATCCAACTCAGTTCTCCAGCCCTTTTAGACAAAGAGTGATCACTGAGAACTGGAAATTCACTTGGGAAGGAGAGAGGACACCCACAGAGCAAAGATGAGGGAGTTTTTACTTCTGTGCTGCTAAGGGTGTATTATTGCTGTGTTCTACCAAGGAAATAATGAGGTGGAAGACGACTTTTGTTTGGCTCCATGTGTTCCTAGGAAGAAATGAAAGCAACATGCGTTTCCCTCATCTTATGGACGAAGGAGATGCATCAGTTTGGCACGTGCACCCAGAGAGGAACAGGCAAGGTCAAGAGTAACATTTAGGCTTTGTCAGAAAGGATGCCTTTCTTTAATCATTTTTTAAAAACACGAACACACTGAAGTGTATTCAAAGAGGACTCTGTTAATAATTACACCAGGACAATAAGGTCTATAAACCAGGACTGTCCAGGGCACACGGGAACACGGGCTCACCCTATGAATATGGTGATTTTACCAAGTGGCTGGACAGTCATTAGATTGAGGACACTTATAAATCATAGCTTCCCCGGCCTGCCAGGTTCACTCCTTCCTGCAGACTTTGCTAATACCTCCCCACCCTCCATGCCTAGATATCCTCCTCCAACTGCCCTTCGATGTAACTCCTATACTTTATTTAAAACCCAGTGAATGTTCATCTTTCCCACAGGGCCCACTTTAACTCATTCTGCTTCTTCCCCTTTCTGGATTCCCTCAGTATTTTCTTTGTCTGTTACATCAAATAACGTAGCTCAGAACTACAGAATGCCTTGGACTTTTTCCTGCTTATTCTGTAAGTATGAGGTTCTTTTCCCAATTAGGCTTTAAGTTCCTGGAAGGCTGGGAACTGTCTCATTTTATTTCTCGTGCATCCTCTCTAGGACAGCCTCACACCATATTCAGGGTGACAGGACAGGAAAGCAAACTGCAGAGACCACCTAGTTCAGATACAGGTCGAGAATCTGATCTCTAAAAGAAAAGTGCCTACTCGAAGACCCACAGCCTGGAGGAGGGTCCCCTGTTCTGTACATCCATGGGACAGTGTGCACATCATAGCACAGGACACACGGTGCTGTGGTATTTCTTGACTGTAATGCCTGGGCTGTCATGCCCTGTTTACTTAGCTGTCCATCTTTGAGCCTCGAAAGCCCCGGAGAACAACGACTCTACGGGCTAAGATTAGTCACTGTGTCCTCAATGGCTGAGACATCCTAGACTCTCAGTAAACAGTGGCTCAGGGAATGACTGAAGGAATGAATGAAAGCATGGCTTTCCTTAAGGTAATAATAGAGGCAGTTACTGGATTTAATTGAACTTCTAAGACGTAGTCAGGAGAGAAGAGAGGGAATCTGGTCTTCCCTGGACAAGTCATCGGAAGCAGGCTGGGGCAGCTGATTCCTGCTTTCTGCTTGCCTCCCAGACTCGCTGGTGGAACTCACTTCCACTGACCTTCCAGTTCCACACCATACTGAGAAAAAAAGATACCAAATGAATTCAAAGTCAGGGCAACTAATTGGGGTCTTGACTCTTCACTGAGTCTCTATATCACCAACAGCACGACATTGTGCTGGGGACCTCTGATTTCCCCGTTAGTAGTAGGAGAAGGCTGGTCCCCAGCGCTGTGGGCGTCCCTTCTAGCCCCAGTGCCCTTGGCTCCGAAGCCACTCACTGAGCACCCCTCTGGGTGAATGCTGGTCCCCAGGCAGGACACATCCTGCAGGGCTGGAAGCTCAAAGACCCCTCTCTTGGTCTCAGTCAGGGACCAACAGCTTAGCAGACAGAGCTTCTGATTCTCCCTTCAGCTGCTAGGAAACCGAGCCTCCCAGCAGCACATTAGGTTACAGATTAAACAGATGGGATGCAGATTTGAAACCTCTTAAAGGTTGGGGCTTTTCCTTTTTTTCCTACAGGCTGCTGTCAAGGTGTGTTAGTATCTCTTTATTTAAACAAGCTCCTCAGTCTTAATATACAGAACTTGGACTTGAAAAAAAAAAAAAGAAGTGAGTGGAATAAATAATCTATCATGCTAGCAACATAATTACAAGAACATATGTTATCTGGAACTAGCTATATTCTAATCATATTAAGGGTGTGTGTGGGAGCGAAAAGGATGGCAGGAGAGTCTCAAAATAGTTCAGGCGGAGGAAGAGCGATGTCGGGCTATGTGGGAACCCAAATTGCTTTCCTGGAGCTCCAGGGCAGCGTCCACAGCCTCCCGGAGGGCTGCGCTGGCGGTTTCCTGCTGCTCGATCTATCCCCCGAGTCTGGACCGCCAGCGGCATCTCGCCACTCAGTGGCCCTTCCTTAGGTCCAGAGAGACAGGTCCTACCCTGCTTGGTCAGGTGAATCTCTGACAACCAGAGGTACAGGTTCAGGGAGAAAAACCCCACAGGGCAAGAACAATGGGTCTCAATTCTCATAAATGCCTCATGCCCCCAGACACTAAAGAAAAGAAAAATCTATCTATTTCAAAGGCTGTCAGTGAGGGAATCATCTGGGTGGACATGTCACATCACTTCCCACCTGCAGATTGGACCCACCATTCAAGGGTGTTCTGGGGAGAGCACCCCCAGTCACCTCCAGCGTCACCCCAGCCCCTCTCTCCGGGGAGCCTTCAGGGGCCAGCCCACATCCCTCCCTCTGCACAGAAGGCCCTCCCAGCTCCCTGCAGCAATTGGGGTACCCTAGTTATTTGCTGCGACAGCACCCGCAGATCTGGAGGACACTAACACTCACTGCACTTTAATTATGCGATGGCTGTCTTCTCCCTCCACCGAGGTGCCTAATTTGTTCACCATGGTGACTGCAGCTGGCTGGGGACCTGGGGGCCCAGTGTTGAGGACAGAGGAGCCAGTCTGCAAGCCAGATCAGAGAAGGTTTGTGGACGAGGCACCGAGTGTACCCAAGAAAGGCAGGACAGCGTGGGCTGCAGTGAACGGGAGAAACCAGGGCAGGCTTCCCTCCGCAGGAGGTCAAGGTGTGCTTTAGGAAGTTCATTCTGGGATTACAAGAAGGGCCTGTTTGGCTGGGAGACCATTACATGGGCCACGGTGAGAGATGGCTACCTAAATGAGGTTGGGGGCCTAGGGAGTAGAGGAGAGAGAAGCTCCAGAAATATTTTATGTGTAGCAGTTATATATTTTGTGAGCCTCTAAGCATTTTAGGGGTTGGGGAGTGAGACCTAAAAAACTAAGGACCTAAGGAGAAATTTCAGAAACAATTACCAATATGTCAAATGTCTATTCTCATGCACAGGAACATATGAAAATGAGAAGAGATTTTTATAAAAATAGTTTTAAATGCTGTTATTTTAACACATTTTCTATGTATTTTTTTTTTTTTTACATATACATGTGCTTATTTGGTTTCCACTTTTTGCCTTCACAAAATTAAAAAGACTTAAAATTTAACAACAATAACAATGTTTGAGATAAGGACTAGAAACAGAAACCTCGTAAAGAAAGATAAATACATTCAGAAAAGAAATCAGACGATTGCTACAATGAAATATTGAGCAATAATAATAATAATATAAAAAAAGTAACAGTCACATTGTCAGATAAGAGTATGTCTATCATAGAATGCTTTGACTTTGAGGTTCAGTATGGAGTCATCAGTTAACTTATTTTTCTTCTCCAAAGTCTCAAAAATAGACAACTAATATTTATAAATAAAAATAAGATAATTTCAAAAAACAGATCATGCCAAATCTTACAGACAATACATTTTCTATATTTTTATGTAGCCTATCGATGTTTTTTAAAAGGAGAAGACTAGGGCTCAGTGCCTGTGGTTCAAGAGGCTGAGGCGCCAGCCACATACACCTTAGGTGGCGGGTTCGAATCCAGCCCGGGCCCACCAAGCAACAATGACGGCTGCAACCAAAAAAATAGCCGGGCGTTGTGGTGGGCACCTGTGGTCCCAGTTACTTGGGAGGCTGGGGCAGGAGACTCGCTTGAGCCCAGGAATTGGAGGTTGCTGTGAGCAGTGAAGCCATGGCACTCTACCCAGGGGGACAGCTTGAGGCTGTGTCTCAAAAAAAATAAAAAAAATAAAATAAAGGAGAAGACTAGGAAAGAAGGAAGTAGGAGTCATCTTGGGAGAGTCCCCCTCTTATGTTTTCAATAGCTCCATCCACTGCCATGTTCAAGGGTGTATCTCCCCAGCTACGTTGTCTAGGTGGGCACCTCTGACAGCCCTCACCCTGGCAGCCTTTAAGCGCTACCTTCTGTGTTTGGTGAGTATAGGTAAAGAATTGAGGTCTCAATATACCTCTTTTTCCTCCCAAATAAGAACAGTACCAAATGGGCAGGGCAAGGGGGTCAGCACACAGATGGGGTGGCGGCCATCCCGGGATGGGTTCTCCCGGGCAGGTGGTACCACCGTGACAGGGACATTTCAATCCTCACCTATTCTGCAATCCTCATGGAATTTTCATGTGTCAATGCTAATGTTTAAATAGTATTTTTCTCATGATGCCAACCGATCTAATCTGAATGACCCGAACTATTAAGTCAGCAGCACTGATCTAGAAAACACGACCTCTGTGCTTATCACAAGGAAACATTGGTCAATCAGTGGAGGAACCAGACTGGCACATTGTCCACTGCTGTGCAGTCACCAGTGTCCACTCTGATAGACTGGAGATATCTGGCAAGGGCCACATTTAATGCTGTGCCTTACAGGGCTGCTTTAGGAACACAGGACGGAGGGGTCAGACATGCACATCAAGAAACACCCCCTTCACTGTTTGAAAGGAAGACGGCCATGGGAACTGTGTGTCAGGCTGCCTTCCCGCCTCCTGACACCTCACCTCTTCACTAAAACTGCTATTTTCCCTCCCAGGGCAAATCTTTCTGCCCTGCAGATGAAGAGGATGATACTCTGCATGAGATAACAGAGGATATTCTGCAAAATACCTTCACACACACATCCTTACAAGAGTCTCACCAAACCAACAGAGGCTCTAAAATCCATTAGGGAGTTCTTGGCCCTGTTGGGACAATCGCCATCTAAAGATGGTGAAGTGACTTTGTGTGGCATCCCAACCTAGTTCAGAGTTGGAGACCTTTTCCATGCCCTGATGGGCAGCCTCTTCACTGCTTCTCCCTGCCTCCCATCCCCACCACCTATGGAACACGAGTATTTGGCTTGGTGCTCAAATTTGGACGTATGAATATACGCATGTATTTTTTTGAGATAGAGTCTTGCTCTGTTACCTAGGCTAAAGCTCACTGCTGACATCATAGCTCACTGCACTCTTGAACTCCTGGGCTTAAGCAATCCTTCCATGTTAGCCTCCTGAGTAGCTAGAACTACAGACACCTGGCTAAATTTTGTATTTTTTGCAGAGACAGGGTCTCGCTATGTTGCCCAGGCTACTCTTGAATTCCTGTCCTCAAACGATCCTCTGACCTCAGCCTCCAAAAGTGGTAGGCTAACAGGTGTGAGTCACCGTGCCCAGCCCCCTTGAATTATGTAACCACACCCAAGGCTGGACAAGATATTGAGGGGACCAAGGCACAATTGCAAAGACCAACTCCAGCCTTGTTAGTTGAGCCAAATAAGATGCTGTTTAAACTCAAGGCTTGTCCTGTAATGCACAGAGTGCCTTCAGCCAAAGAGGGACCCAGAGGCGAGTACGGAAGGGGAGATAGAACCCAAATGGTCAGGCGTCCTTCCACAGCCCGTGGAGAGAGTGGGTCTGTATAAGGGTCACATCTCTCTGCTTCCTGTCTTTCTCACGAACTCCCTGGTCAGATATGGACCGTGCACAGCGACTAGGGCTCACCAGAGATGTTGCCGTGATTTCTAACCAAAGAGAAGCTGATGGCTACAGTCCCTTGCTGAACACATCCCAGACAGAGACTCACACCTGGATTCAGCCCGTCCCGCTCCCTCAGAGCCTCATGGCACTAACAGCCCCTTCGCCCCAGAGCAGGAAAAGGTAAAAGTAAATAAACGCCGCCTTAATCTTTCCAGTAGATTGGAACAATCTGAACGGACCTGTAATTCCATCCAGACACGGAGGGAGAATAATTTCTGAAGCTTTGCTAAACATCGCTGCACCTCCACTCATTACGATTTCCCCAGCATTTTCCCCCCTCCTGCTCCTTTCTCCATCTGCACTTTATTCAATGAACACATCTGCATTCCTTCTCTCTCTCTTTTTTTGGCCAGAAACTCTATACAACCTTATCACTGACACCTCTCTGCAGTTTCAAATTCCAACTTTGTGCCAAATCCCCATTTCCTGCTGCTTAATTTCCATTCATTTACTCTTGTTTTTGCTTCTTCTGCCCTTCCCAGCATGGACCAACTCCAGCCCAGCTTCTTCTAATTTTTTAAGGAAGGCTCCCCATTGAGTGCTATTGGAATCTGAGCCTCTGCTTCATGCCAGGGACCGGCCATTGTTTACACTACCTAACGACAGTTGCCAGCAGAACTGCCTCTCCCTTTCTTTGTCTCCCTCCCCAAGTGTGTACACTAAGGCCCAAGAGAACTTTTCCCCACATATGGTGACCCAGTAGGTCTGGTTTTATTATTCCTTCAGTCGAATCTGAAGTAGCCTCTTTCCATTTTTCTTTCTGGTCAGGAAAAATAAAATGGAGTCTGAAAGTTTTGTTTACCCTCCTCGAAGTGGCATGATCAGGGCTGCTTAGGCTAAACTACTGTCAGGACTGGGAGCCCCAACAAGTTGGGGCTCAGTAAATGGGTGAGGACAAAGCAGGGGGAAAGAGCTGAGGCTGAACTGTTTGTAGAGCCAAAGCAATGGCCACTCCGATTTCCTAGGCTCAGGGATGTCTCCGATGTGTTGGGTTGCTCTATGGACCAAGACAGCAACCTAGGATCGGTTTTACTCTGGCTTCTGGGGGATAAAGCAGGACAACTAATCTTTAAAAATATCCTTTTACAAGCAAATGAATCACAGTGTTTTTCTACCATTTTTTCTTCCCACAGTGGGTTTGGTTCTAGTCTGTTGTGGGGTTTTTGCTAAATCCACAACTCAGTAGTCAGCTCTGTCCTGATCATAGTCACTTGGCTGGAACCACAAATATCTGTGCCCCAGGTCCTGACATGTCCGCCCCTGAGTTCTGTCTCCCTGTCCTTTCCCTCTGGGTTTCATTACTCAGAATTAAATCTTCCTAGTCCCGTCTAAAACACGGCTAACAACGCCCCCAAACAGAAGGGCTAACAGGGTCACCGCTGAAACAAATGTCATCGGAGGGCCAGAAAGCTGTGAACCATCCCAAGTGTTTTAAGGACACTGACATTTCTGATTGTCTGTCATTCCATTTATCTCTGCTGCAGTCGCTAAAAAGTAGTATGGTGGCTTCTCTGAAATTCCACCACACTGAGATTTCTTGCCCACCAAGCCTTTGGCCTCCTGACCCTGGGGTTCTCTGGGGCTGTTCCTTCTCTGAAGCTGCATTCAAAACCTTTTGTGTCTGGGAGCAAACTTCGATCCCACTAAGTCTGAAATGTTCTCAAACACATTCTCCCTCTGCCTCGCTTGCAGCGCAAATAACATTACATCTCAGGCGAGCAAAGGCAAGGCGCCTTCTCACACGGTTTTATGGCACAGATGTGCCATGTGCCTCAAAGACATGACTTTTCATGTATTTACTTTATTCACATTTTAAGAGCAAAGTCCTTCTTCTGGTAGAGTGGAGTTGGGTTATTCTTTTGACCCAAAGCAAGCCAAGAGTCTCTTCAGTAGCATGATTCATACTTGTATAGTGCCAAAGACCCAAAAGCATTTGTCAAGTTGTAAAAACCATGTGGGTATATGTGAGTGAGTGAGTGAGTGAGTGTGTGTGCGTGTGGCCAGATAAGCTCAAGAACAGGAACAGAAATTAGGCAGCATTGCCCATTCTACAGATGAGAAGACAACAGCTCAGAGACACGCCCAAGGGCAAGTCTAAGGCAGAACCAACATAAATAACCCAATCCCAGCCCACTTGTCCTTTTCCTGGCTTCTGTTAGGGCTACCCTTGAACCCACCTATTTTTTTTGTCTTATTTGTTTGTTCTTTATTATTATTATGGGTACGTAATAGATGTATATCTTTATACGGTACATGGGATATTTTGATCCAGGCATACAATGTGAATTAATTAAATCAGGGTAATTGGGATATCCATCACCTTGGGCATTTCTCATTTCTTTGTGTTAGGAACATTCCAATTCCACTCTGTTAGTTATTTTAAACTAAACCCTAACTTATTGTTGATTATAGTCACTTTGCCTGCTCACCAATCTCATCCATTCTAACTATCTAATTTCTTTTTGTACCCATTAACCATCCCACTTTATCCCTCATCCCTGTTACCCTGCCCAGCCTCTGTAACCATCACTCTACCCTCGGTCTCCATGAGAGCAATTGTTTTTCATATTTACATCCCAGTATGAGTGAGAATATGCAAGATTTGTCTTTCTATACTTCGCTTTTTCACTTAACATAACTGAACCCACCTATTGCCTGGAAGCCACGACCTTCAAGTATCTGAGGAGGGAGGAATAGGAAGGACTTCACTGGCCACACACAGAAAATGAGCATCTACTTCACCTTGTTCCTCCAGCCCTGGGGTCTCTGAGGCACGACAGGCAGACTGAGCCCTTGCTCAAAGATGTAAGAAGACTCAATGTCGGGCCCCTCATTTGAGTTTCTGAGTGAAGGAATGTCTATCAACAGATGGGCAGTCTCTTTCTAAAGAAATGGGATTCCAAATGAAACTCCAATATTGCCCTGGGGGCCCCAGGGTCCTTGTCCCACAGCTCAGCACGGGGTCCCTAAAAACACGCTTACAGAACCAGAAGTGCTACCCATTGTTGGAACTGCCTTTGAAAACAACCCTTCCATGCAAATGAACACAGAACCAGAATAAATATTTATCAGATCTCCCCAGTGAAATAAATGGGTGAGGGATTAAAATTGTGGGGTTGTCTGTTTGTCACACCAACGGTGGAGATGAGTCCCGTGGAGAAGGTTCAATTGGCTATGCATTTTCTGGGGGATACCTGTGAATGCTCCTCACACTAGATCAATTAGTCCGAGAAGAAATGGTCCACTGAAAATATTTTGCATATTCAAGAGCCTTTAGTCTTTGGCACTGTTTCTTTTTCTACAGCTTCACCCACAGGTCTCCAGAGAGATGGAGCTGTTGGGTTGCTCAGAATTCTTCCCAGCAGCGAAGCACCATTGGTAGATTCTTTAGAAAACCAGAATACGTAATTCATCACGCACACTGAAAAGTATCCTCCCCTATCTCTTTTAGTTCCCTTGTTTTAGACTCTTAAAACTATGGGTGAGGATGCTGTTATAAATGCATATACACAAACATATACATATGTGTATCCACCTACATATAAAAGTGCTAAGTACGGGTGTCCTCATAAATAGCTATGCTGATCAGTATAAAAACACAACCTCAAGGTTCTGATTTCATTGTACATATGGCACATGGCAGGGAAGAGGTGTATATATGTAGACCATTCATATACTGTAGTTTACCTATGAAAAAGACAACTAGGATAAAGTTACAACTGAAACTCACAAAGGCATTGCGTGTCTGAAACAAGCCCGGGTACTATAGTACCCGGGGATCCTTTAGATTATTCCATTTCTGTGTTGAAAGTTCCCTGTAACAGAACGTTTAAAATGTATACGTAAAAAAATAAGAATTCTATTGCCCAGGTCTAAGGAAAATGAATTTTATAATTTATTATTTATGGGACATTTCAAACAATCAGCAGCATGAGGACAAATCCTCATTGTGACGGTTATCCTAAACTCTTCTAAAAAAAATTTATTTTTGCAGTTTTTTGGCAGGGCCGGGTTTGAACCTGTCACCTCCCATATATGGGGCCAACGCCCTGCTCCTTGAGGCACAGACACCGCCCAGAAAAGAGGACTGAGGCTCAGGCGGAAGGGGAGTGCACTGCTGAAAACGTGTGGAAGATGAACGCAATGGCAGTGCGTCGTCTCCCTTACATAAAAAGCATGTTTGTCTTCATTTTTATCAAGTTAAAAGCTCATTTTTAAAATCATCTTTCTGGAAACTATGTCCTCTCCAAAGTGTCCTTAGAAAATGTTTAAGCCAAACCAGAATTCTAGACCATCCTTCTTCCCACTGCCCAGCTGACTTGGACATAATGGTTAGAATAAATTTATCGGAGAGCAAATTTTAGACAAAAAATAATGGCAAGGGAGGGACACGTATTCCAAATGCTAAGTACAAATCCTGTTTGTTTTCTCCTCCACGCAAAAACATATTTTGAGTTAGTGTGTTCCGATAAGCATGAAGAGTAAAACAGAGAAATAAGAAGGGGGTCCAAGTCTTGACTCCAAATCTTGTCTAAGGCCCATTTCCTTGAAGGTCCTAAGCAATGGGAGTGGAGGACATTGCTGGTGGCAGCCCACCGAAGCACTGGTTGTTCGTGGATCCCAGTTGCGAGAGGCTATCTCAGATAACAAGCTAGTCCCAGGCTAATGAACCCCATCCAGAAGCAAGAAGCCCTGGCCCTGATGTAAATATGCCGAGTCCCAAGAGACAGCTTCCAACTTCCAACTGTTATCCAGACATATCCGAATCCAGCCCCTGAACCCGAGGCCATCAATCTATCGTGGATAACACCATATATTTTCTTGGTTCCACGCAGCCTAACCAAAATTTAAAAAAAAATAAAAATCCTGCAAATGTGTGACATCAACATGTTTTCCTCAGCTAACAAGCTCCTCTATTCACCAGCAGCCAAAAATTTTAAGTGGCTCTTAAACAAAGGCAGCCCAGCAAAGAATAATGATGTCAGGCCCAAGCTGTAGCTGTGGTGTGAACACAGAATCTACAGGACTCAAGTTAAAAATGATTTACAGACAGTTTGATCAGAGTCAGATGGAACATGGTGTCTTACTGGAGACAGGCCAGTGGCTATCAATCCAAATCCCCTACAACAAGTTATGTCATTAGGCAGAATCAATACATTATGGAGACAATTTTCTCTTTTGTCTCTTGGCCCAGGGAATTTTCTGAGTTGAGTTTCATCACTAGATTGCAAGGTACTCGCATTACAAAGTGGCTGACAAGACTCACATCCTTGACTCCTTTGCAGGGGCAGGGGAAAAGTTTAAGGAATAAATCCAATTAGACATGGGAGTCTCAGAATAACAAGTCCAAGGCGAGTCTGTTTTGAACTTGTGTAGCCCATTCCTGTTGTTCTGGTCCCTTTTAAGGGCATGACTCTGGGACTGAGGTGTGAAAGCAACACAGAAAGGACATGCTGCCATCCAGGTTCACCCCAGGAGTCACCCGGTCACCTTGGATTGGCCAGAGAGACGGAAAATGACTTGATGATGAAGGACAAAACTAGTAGCCTTTGGCCAACGTGTCACACTCTTCTCCCTGCCCCAGATAGCCTGACTTCCCTGCAAGATCTTCTTTTTATTTATTTATTTTTTGTTGTTGGGGATTCATTGAGGGTACACAGAACCAGATTGTGTTGACTGCTTTTGTTAGATAAGGACCCTCTTATAATTGTGTCCCGCCCCTTGCCTCCTTCTTTATTCCCTGAAGAACCATCATGGTATCTTTCATAGGATACAGTTCTATAAGATCCTCCCCAAGTGCCAACATGTGGCCATTTTTTCCCATCACAAATGCTATCAAGGATATTTGTCATCAAAATCCCAATACTGTCCTTACAGCATCTTCCAAAGCCCTCTTAAGGGGTATGATAGAAAAGAGTAATGAAAATGTTAAAAAATTAAAGAAGCCCCCCCCTTTTCTTTTTGCCTTCAAGTTCTTCCTAAAGAAGTCCTCTATTCACTCCCCTGTGCAACGCCAACATAGGATATCTTTCCAGCTCACTGGCATTTCATAAACACCATTTGTTGTCATGTGGTTAAATTAAAACTGAGGATATCAAACATCAAGCAGTATGTTAATGTCAAGTATGCTTGAATAAATAGTAAGAGTTCAACTGAATGGAATCTGTGGATTGCTAGCTAATTAAGCAAGAAGCAGGTGTGGAAAAAAATCTAATTTAGGCAATTTTTTATAATTAATAATGTTTACTTGTAGTACCCTTCTAATGGGGCTCTAGTTTAGCCTCTTGTGAATTGCCAGGAGTTTACTTGAGTATTTTTAAATTATAATTGAATGGAGAATTTTACGAGATATCAGGTTTCCTTGCCGCTGATACAGCGCCGTCTGCAGAGAAGGTTCCTGGTAGTACTTTGTATCCATAGGATCAATTAGCAAATCATCCCACCAATTAAACTCTAAAACACACAGACACACAGACCCCAGCACAAGTGCAGAGAGACATGAACTTGGATGCACCACCTTGAATGAGAATATTGCACTCAAACAATCATCAGGCAAGACCAAGAGGATTTTGGTGAGTGTTTGCAAAGACCAGTGACATAGAACATTTCGTTACAATTAAAAACAAAAAATTAAGATCCTATCTAAACCGTCCTGGTGCATTGCGCACAACCAGTCAATTAATCCAAGTATACGTTGAAGGCTGGTTTTCTTTCCAAATGGAAATAGAGGAGGAGAAAATGGCCCCAGATGTGAAAACAGACCTGGAATATTTCACAGACGTGACGTATCTACTGCATTTAATTAAAAGAAGAATGTATGAGAACAATGTATCCTTCTCAATCCGGGTCGAGGGAACCAAACAGGACTGGATTAGATAGGACAACTGTAATCTCTAGAGACAGTCCCATGTTTAATGGGAGTGCCACATGTTTGATATGCAGGGAAGTAAGTGGGTGTTCTGGACACATTCCACTATTCATCATCATACCACAACTCCGCTCATTCCCAGAGAGGAGACTTAAAACCATGAAACCATATGTAGAATATTAAAAATCATTTAACGTGAAAATGCATGTTAGGAAGCCATGCACTCTGGACAAGGCTGCAGTCCAAGCGAGCTCTGAGAAATCTCCAATTCAGTAGAGAATTGTTGTAAAGGTAAACCAAGCTGTCTATAGACACATCCACACACAGACCCACGGGCACGCAGAGGGACCGCCACAGAAACCCGGGCCTCATCCCTGCATTTCTGCCTTTTCTCACTTCTCTTTTCCTTACTGATTTCTGCGGGGAGGTCAGTATCAATAATTGATGGCACTATGATATCTAGAGCATCAGCACATTAATTTGTAATTAAAGATGAGAAATGCCAGTTCTTCTCCCACCACCCATCATCTGGTATTAAATCATATATATATATACACACACACATATATATTTAATACATAGCAGATATTAAATTGTTTCTCAGACAGAGTCAATAACCTTACTATATTTTCATGGTCTTTTCATTGCCACTGAATTAATCACAGCCCTGCTCTTAACCACATGGAAACTTTATTTCCCATAAGAGCAATGTTTACTTTGGTTTACTCTGTTGGAACTTGGAGTCCTTATTCAGTCTATAAAGATTTTGTGTAACACATTGTTAAGCGACGTTCAAAGGGCTCACTGACAGGTCCTGCCTTCCCCTGCTTTGCTTCTCTGCAGATTCTGCGCGCTTGTGATTGCATCTAACTCACCAACCAGGGTGATGCCGAGTCCAGCCCCAGCGTGGATGCAAGGGCCAACGACTTTGGAGATGGAGAGCTTGGTTTTCTTGGTTGCCAAAAATAATATAGGAAGTTAAAAAGCGAACACAACAAATGGAAGGGTGCCCCCGGGGGGAATCTATCTGTCAGCTTTTAGCAGGAGATGACAGACGCCAGATACCAACTCATGCCAACTCCTACCATCCCAACTCAAGACATGAGAATGGGAGACTCCTAGAGTTGGACAAATGTCAGCAGAAGATATTAGAGTCTCCTGCTGAAGGGGACCAAGCCCACCTACATAGTCATTGTGGGACCGTAGACTCACCCCTTTGGCCAGTCATCTCAGTGCCTCCAGGGTAGGGGATACAGAGGGCATTTCCTAGAACAAGTGCCGTGGAGAGAACCCCAGCAGTGTGTACCATGTTTCCCTGAAAATAAGACCTACCCCAAAGATGAGCCCTAGCAGGGCTTCTATGCATTTGTTAAATATAAGCCCTACCCCGATAATAAGACCTAGTGATGGGCGTGCATGCCATGCATTTCTGCATGGAGAAAAGACATCCCCCGAAAATAAGCCCTAGTGTGTCTTCTTGAGAAAAAATAAATATAAGACAGTGTCTTATTTTGTGGGAAACATGGTAGGTACAGACAGGGCACTAGCAAATCTCGTCCTGCCCTCACTGATGCCGAGTGGAGTGGCCTCTGTACCCCTGGACATGGAGCCTCTCACTCAGGCATGTGAGGCACATCATGTCCCTACTAACTGATCATTTGGGGAGTAAGTTGTAATAGTACAAGGTGCCAGAAGCATGAGGCGGTGACATCCAGCCTTTGGCAGACATTCTACCCCACTCTTGCCAAGCCGATTGCTTCTCAGAGAGAAAGAGGGCTTGTGGTCAAGGCTGAACACCGTAGGGACAGCAACACTTCTCCATGGCAAAGAGGGGGCCACATAGACTTCTGGAGATTTTGAATAGTAACCTGGCAATTTAAGCACAACCCTGCCTCTGCACCCAAGAAGGTGGAGGAAGGAAGAGTGCAGCCAAGTGGAAGAAGACACCGCTTTCCTCCTGCAGTCTCCCCTCTCCCTCCCCGAGGTTGTCCCTAGGAGCCCCTGGGACTGAAGGAAATCACTCTGGCTGCCGCCCTCACAGCACCTTGCAAACAACAACCACACCTCTATCAAGGCAGAAAGAAAGGGAACCGTAGTTAATTTTAAGGGGGCTTTATTCCTTACTCTGTTCAGCAAAGTGAGGTAGGGGTGCTGAACCATATGAGCAAACCGAGCTCTTTCTCAAAATCCTAATGAGAAGCTGCCTTCTCCTGTCTCCTCCCTGAGTTCCTGAAAAAAGACTCAGCCTGTTCCTGTCCTCCCCTGTTGCTCTGCCCTTGCCTTTGGGGTGGTAAGAAAGTCAATAAAATAAGGAGACCCATAAACCTTCTTCTTCAGATCCAGACAGCCAGCATGCAAGAGTGAGTGTACACAGGGGCGAGGAGGAATTCTCCAGCACAGGACAACAAAGTTGCCATTACAGTAAGCCCTTCCTGCCACACAGCTGGCCAGAGGTCTTTCTCTGTAGACAGCCACTAGGTGGCCTGCCCAGACACCGTCCCTTAACACACATAATTCCTAGAGCCAACATAACAGTGAATAGAAGCCATCGTGGACAAGTTGCTGTGGATAAAGCTATACAGTAGATGAGGACAGAACAGCTGATAGATAAATTCATCCTCACTGGAGATATAAGAAAATGCAGATGGGTCCCTGCGTTTGGGAAATCACACCTCCAATTAATAGTTCACGCAGCATGTCAGTACTGGGAAGGTGACATGGGTGGAGGCTGGAGAAGATGATCTGTGAGGTTGGACAATTAAGTCTATGAACTTGTCCTAGTAAAAGGGGCTACATCCCTCCTTGCTGAATAGCACGACAGTCACCTTTGAAGTACCCCCACCCCCGACCATCTTTTCAGTGTAGTGATATTCAGCAAAAAGACAGGTAGCACTTTTTCTAGGATGAGTTCTTGAACTTAATTGTCCAACCTCCTATGTTTATTAAACCATTGCTAAGAATACAGCCTAGAGGTCCCAGCTTAGAAATAGGCAATCAAGCTTTAGATGTAAAGATCACACAGAAAAATAGAGCTCTTTCTTGGGTAGAGAATTGGGATGGATGTACAAATGTTCCTCAGTATACCAGGGGGATATGTCCCGATAAATCCATCAAAAAGCTGAAAATATCCTAAGTTGAAAATGCACTTAATACACCTAACGTCGTGAATGAACACAGACCTCAGCCGAGCCCGCCTTCAACATGCTGTTGAAGATCTTATGTGATTTATTAAATACTAGACCAAAAGTGAAAACCAGGTCATCTGGGCACTCGCACCTAGGGAACGAGTATTGTTCCTGCACCGTTGTAAAGTCAAGTACGGTAGAACTTCCATAGTTGACCACCTCCCTACGTTGACCACCTCGTTAAGTTGACCTAAGTTTCACAGACTGGACAGGCACCACGTGTACACATCGGCACAGTAGACCTAGTTCCGTATGTTGACCACCCCCATATGGTGACCAGTTACAGCCCTTCGGGTGGTCAACTCACAGAGGCTCTGGTCTAATTTCAAGTCTACGTGTGCTGAGGGTGATCGGAGGGTGTGTTTAAGGACGAGGTTCTTTCCCAGTCCCCATGAAACAGAGCCAAGAGTAACTCAGCTGCGGTGCTGGAGTCAGAAGAACTCCTGGGTTTGAGTCCATGTTTCTCCCCTTACAACCTGAGCAAGTTTGCTAACCTCTGTCTCAGCACACTCATATGTGAAACAGAGATAATAACAGAACCTGCCATGTAGGAGTGTTGCTGAGATTAAAGGAGGTGAATCTCAGTGAATAATGATCCAACAATTTCACTGCTAGGGATGTCCCCGGAAGAACTTAAAGCATGATGTCGAAGAGACGTTTATGCACCACTGTACCCTTAAAAATGGTTAAGTAAATTTTAAAGTATGTGCACTTTATCACAAATAATTTTTTTCAAAAACTTAAAATGGTAAAAATAAAAAAAGCAAAAAATTTAAAAATAAAACAGAATGTCAGTCAATCACACAATCACAAAAAGTCCCCTTTGAATGAAGATCCGTGGTTACTGGTCTCTGGCTTCTCCCTGTGTGGGACAGTCCTCTTAAGACATCCTAAAGCCACACCTTGGAGAATAAAGAATTATCTAGAAAGACATGGATTCAAGTCTGCCTAACAACACATCCCATCAACGAAGGTTGGCAAATTTCTCTCCGTCTCATGTGTAAATTGCTTCCTTAGAGTCTAGATCTGGCTCTTCCGTGTCTGGTGCACAGCCCGGGAATCAGGAATAAAAGGAATCACTGAGCTTCTAGAGCTGAGAGGGAGGCTCTGAAATCAATCTCCTGTTTCAGAAAACGGATGACAACAGAGACTGTTGTCTCTGGTGGCCTCTCGTGCTTCTGAGAATGGGGAGATGGGTCTTCTGGCCCCTCCCAGCTCACCAGGCCTGGACTCTTTCCCTGCTGGCAGGAAAAACACCCACAACTATGTGGCGACCCCATCCTGGGGGACAATTCCTACCCTGAGACCATAACAGGGCAAAGAGCATGTCCAGGGAGAACGTGTTTGCCTCATCAGACATCACAGGCCACACGCCATTGGTGTTGCTGTTGTGTTATCTGGAATTTCTTTCTCTCCTATGAGTCCTCTGAGGCAAGGTGTTTGAGTGAGGGGTGGGTTGGATCTAGGTCACTGAGGAACCAAGGCAAGGAATTTAATCTGTCCTGGCACACGTTTCCTCATCCAAGAAAAAGATGGATGACAATAATTCCTATTTGCAGTAAAAGTCAGTGGGATGATGCGGGCAGCAGCTTAGGACAGTGCCCACTTATTACCTTTCCCTGTCTGCTCAGACGGAGACAAGCCCCCCCACCCAGGCCATCATAAAGGGCTGCGGCCAGGCAGGGCCGACCATGAGCTCCAGTTCCCAGGTTGGCTGATGACCTTCCCATCCCCGCATGGTACCAAACCTAAGTGAAAGTCTGTCCCCTGCTTTCCTATTCGCCATGACAGGAGCCTTCATCTGCTCTGCCTTCTGGGAGCCCGTGTCGGCCTCGGAGCCTGGCACTGAAGCAGGTGCGAGCATATTTTAAGCTCCAGCAAATAACTTTAATTGAGCTCTCCTTAGACATATGAACCCGCAGAGTGATTTTTTTTCCCTCTTCTAATAAAAAAAAGACCCACAACAAACCAGATGGGTCTCAGGCCCCTCCCCGACAAACCCTCCCCACCCTTTGGGCTCCCCTAATAAATCTTTTAAACTCTAAAGAAATTACCTTCCTCGAAGCGGGTATTGTATTAGGTTGCCGGGCTGTCCCAACCTGCCTCTGCAGGCCCAAATGTGGGTCAGAAGGACGCGGGCCGAGGAATTGAGGGTTGGTGGTTCTGGCTGGATGGGTACTTATGTTATTCCTCACCCCCCGTTTTGGGGGCTGCTGCTTCCCTGGGCCGGGTGGCTACCTGCCTTAGGGCTCTCCCATCTCTCTGCCGATCAGCGACCTGTGCTGATTTCGCAGCTTCCCCTTGACAAAAATTCCACCTCTAGGTGTGGACCCACCTGGCTAACGTGGAAAGGTCGAGATGGAACTCCCTCCACCAAAACCCAGCTTAACTCCCTGGCAGTGTGTCCAGGGAGAGTGATGAAAAATAGAGCCACCGCCTCCTGTCACCAGAATAAAGCACAGAGGCACTGTGGTCATCAGGGTTCCATCTCATTTAGCAGGCGTCCCTTCCCTGCTGGTACCCTTTATGGAGATGGCTTCGGGAGCAAAAAGGAAATACAACAGTGTGAATAGATTCCAGATCCCACCCCCCCCCAAAAAAGAAAAGACCTCAAGAATTGCCCAGGGCAAGAACACAGCGCTACTTTCTGGGTTCTGATTTATGAGGGCTGAATTATTGGTAGGAGGGCCCAGAAGGAGTCGTTTACAACAGAAATTATTGCAGGCAAATGTTGGTTGGTATTTTAAATCACTCACTAATATTGATAGGTTAATGCCTGTCACATTTGCTTAAGGGTCATGAAAAGAAAGAAAAAAAACACTTTATCTTTGGTTTGTTACTGGCTAGGTATAATGATAGATACACCTTTGTGTGTGTGTGTGTGTGTTTCTGGAGCAAAGCCTGCTGTATTATTTATGGTTTTCTGAGTCACTGGCTAGAGTCTGCATCTGGATTTTAAAAGGTTGATTTGCAAAAAAACAAAAACAGGGCACCCGTCTAGGGAGGCTGGTGGGAATGGGCTCCATGGCTTTCGGTGGCCCCTCCAGGAGCCCTGGGCTGTGCAGAGGCCACAATTCGGGCAGCTGGGGCCAGATGGCCAGGGCGTATTATGCTCCTTCCAGTGATAGCCCTGCTGTGGCAAATAAAGTTAAATCAAAAGGTGAGCGCTTTGCAAGGGGGTGGCGGAGCTGACTCTAGCCGAGGACCCTGGCCAGAGAGTGAGGACCAGCGGCTGCTCCCAGGAATGCAAAGGGAGGCCTGGGCTGCAAAAATCAACCCAGAGAGAAGCATGCTGACCCTGACAGGCTTGGACAGGCTCTACCCAGTGACAGTACTCATGGATCACAAGGTTCTCTTCTCCTGTGCGACCACAGGGAACCAAACATTATAACTCAGTCCACCTAAGGCCCAAGATAAAGGGAGGCACAGCCCCCGTCCATGGGTCTGAGATGGGAACAGCCACCTCTGACTCCCCCTAACAAACAAGACATTCCTTTGGGGAAGACCTGGTGGAATTTTGTGGGAAGGGGAAGTGGTTCGGAAGGGTCAGATGATCCACCTTGTCAGGAGCGGAACCAAAGTTTAGACTCAGGCCGTCAGTGAGAGATCCCTTCTCATGGGCTTGAAGCAGCTTTTAAGAATCCCTGGATTATTTTATAGACTGCCAGAGTCAGATCAAACTCCCTGCCCTTCATTTTACAGACTGACAAAAAGGAGGCCAGAGAGGGAAATTGATTTGCTCAAGGTCACACAGCAAGATGGCAGAGCCCAGAGCCACGCCCAGTCGAGGGGAGCTGAGGGGACCATAATGTGCAAAATCAAAATCACAGGTTACGCTGGCTGCGTTTTAAAATATGGGAGATGATAGTTCACATTAAACACAAACAGGTATAGGCTGGATGTGGCAGCTCATGCTGTAATCCCAGCACTTGGGAGGCTGAGACGAGTCGATTGCCTGAGCTCCCAGGTTCCAGACCAGCCTGAGCCAGAGCAAGACCTTGTCTCTTAAAAAATAAATAAACAAATAAACAACAGGTATAATAGGCATCAGAATACAGTGTTGGGGTTTTTTAAAATCACCTTCTTGATTAGTCATGTTTCAACTTGCTTTAACAATTCAAAAATATGTTCCTCTCTCCCCCAGCCCCCACAGCCACCCCCACTCCAAGGGTCAAAAAAAGCCTCTGGTTTTCTCTCCTCTGCTGGGTCCTGCCCTGGGCTCCAACTAGACGGCTCGTTCTTGTGCTGCTTTTTCATCAAGTTTCCAAAAGCACAGCATTTACCCGCGAGGCCCACGGTTTCCAGGGTATGGAACACAATTAGGCCGCCTGCAAAGCGTTTGTTATTTACCTAGGAGACCCAGGCCGTCCTTCGGTGCCAATTGGTCTCCCAGGTAAATATGAACTTGGACAGACTTGAAAAATAAATAAATAAAAGGTAAACATTAAGATATGTATTTAGGGATTTACAAAACGCTGATTCCATACTTTTACAGAATTAAGCCCCTTTCTTCCCCCCTGCCTGGCTTCAGTCCCCTAAACAAATTATTATTTATGCCATTTCAGTCTCTTTGACCCTGTTCTAATCAACATCACAGTTATAGGACAGAAATCTTGATTCCTACCACCCCGGACTGGGTTTGAGTGTACAGGTTAGAAATAATTTGACCTCCCTTTGAAAATTTAGTCAGGAGGATATGGTATTTCCAAAGGCCTATAGAATCATTGATAAAACACATTTTAACGTTTCTAAAAATGCAAGCTACATTCTAATGAAAGTTGATGTACCAAAAAAAAAAAAAAAAAAAAAAAATCAAAAAAGTCTCAGATCACCTTTCCAACTTCAAATCTATCCACTTCAGATTGTTTTACCCCCTTGAAGCTAGTTGAAGTTTTTCATTCGAGTGAAAACCTACAGAACTCTCTGCTCACTTTCAAAGAACGTGAAGTCTGAGCACCTCTCTGTCTAAGAGAGTTCCAGATTGAAAATAGTCAAGAGATTTTACAATTCTGACACGAAGATGAGGATTTTAGAGGGGGGAGAGGAAGGTGGGAGCACGTGGGCAGGCTCTGATTTTACGGGTGAGCTCACAGGGTGAGGTGGCGCAGGTCACAGATGGAGTGGGCGATGGCCAGGCCGGGATCCAGGACCCTGGACTCCTTGCCCAGTGCTCTTGCCAGCACCTCCCACTGACTTCCTATCACCCCACTGATGACTGCAGCAACCGGTGACTTCACTCTGCACCCTGGGCCATCACCATAAAACAGGAGTGAACAGGAGACCCGAAAGATCCAAGGGAAACGCATCCCCTTCTGCTAACTGTAAGCTGAGGCTAGTGGGTAAAGCAATACCCCAGTTACCTAAGTGAAAACCTCCACCCTTATCAGTTTGAGAAAATCTGATTTGGATAATATTTATTTAGAAGCTTGGTACCATCTCAGCTTGAACTTTCAGTGCTGTGTGGGCTAAGCAAACAAGTCAAGTAGAAATTGGGTATCTGACTAAGTGATTGAAAATACATGCTTCAATTTTTTTTTTAAATACTTCTGACAATATGCAAAGATATTAACAGCAAAGAAACTAGGATTTAGACTGTACAACCCTCGAGCCCTCTGCTCCCCTCCTGCCAACCTGCCCTCACCCAGGAACCCTCCCCTCAACTTGCTCACTCTCCACTCCTGCTCTGGCCAAAAAAAAAGACAGTTTTCCAAGAACTGCATTTTCCTGACATCTTGTGCATTTTGAGGTCCAGGGAGACTTCGCATTTTCCACACTCAGCACTTTGCAGGCCATCAGGGTCAAAGCACAGTATTCCCAGCAGATCTCTGATAGTTCATCCAGAACAATCCAGCTACTGGCTGCTCCGCCCCTCTTGTTACTAAGCTGACATCAATTTCTCAAACAAGCATTACCTTCGTGGTGGTTGTTTTCTATCAGAAATACGAGGCAAAAAGATAGATCAGAGAGACCATGAAGCTGGGGCCGTTCCAGCCTCAGCCCTAAATCTTAAACCACCCTACATCCAAGTTAGGAAAAATAAAACGCGACTTTACATCCAAGTCTCAGAAGCTTCTGTTATCACAGGAACTACTGCCCTGAAAATTACATCCTCTGCTCAGCCCCGTGGGCCGGGACTACAGGCAAAAATGAAAGGAGCCACATGTTTCTAACTTTACAGCAGTTTACATCATGCAAAACTCTAAGGGCCTTGCCGGTTTCTCGCTGAAGTTTAGTCAGACAGAATCAGCCCTCTCAGGAAAACGCACCACGGGCAGACAACGTCAGGTAGGCAAACCTCGAAAGCAGTAATCAGATGCCTTTCTGACCCCATTTTTATGATAAAGTTCAAGCGCAGATTTTTTTTTCCTGCTTAAATAGCGTGACAGGCTTCAAAAGACATCCAAACATTTATAAGTTGAATAATATGCTTTGCGGGGTATTAAGGTGCTGATCGTCTACTTTTGCTTATTAAATGAAATATTTAAAATGTACAGATCTCTTTGTGTTCAGTTTTAAAAACGATGCCATAGGAAATACTTCTATATAAATAAACAGGATTCTAAGATTCTCTCATCTTTTTCTTGCCCAACCCCAAACTGCAGGATTCTGTTAAATGTTCCTAAGCAATATATATTTTTTTAAGTTTTATTTTCATTTTCTACAATTCTGTAACTCTACAATATCCTGGGCTGTGAAAATTGGCATAGCGCAACTGCGGGGAAGAATTAATAGGCAGAAAATCACCACGGAGTCTAACAATTCTACTTAAACAAAACTGGTAACTGGTGAGTTCAGATTTGAACCCGCACAGCTGCCAAAGGAAAGTTAAAAATTGCATCTAAAGGATGAACAGCTGTGGTCAATGCCATGCTGCAGTTTTAATCTTTATGGGCTTCTTTGACAGGATTTAAACCCATGCCAAAATTTCCAGAGGGATTCCCTTCTCCGGAACGAGTCAAATTGACCAGGGTCTTAGCTGTGGGTCTTCTTTAAAATAATGAAAAATTCTCTGACATGAAAACTCTCCCCCCATGAAGATTCAAAATTCAACCCTTGCACCATGCTTTTTACAGAGATGAATTAAAATGTCTTTCTTGCTTTTAAAGGATGTGGTTAAAATTATTAAATTATTGGATCTAGGTCTCAAAACCACTTACAGCTTTTTTCCATGTTCTGGGACATGATATAATAGCGATCCTTAGAATTTGGCCAATTTGGCAACAGGTTGGATAAATGGTTATTAAGCCCTGCTTAACTATTAAGCTTTCTAACTTCCATAGTATTTTGTAGTCCCCTATAGAGCCCACGTGACCACTCACCATCTTTAGAATCACTCATAATGTTCCGGGCAAAACCTTAGGAAAATGACACAGAGTTGGGGTGAGCTGCCAAGATAAAATATATTTTGACTGAAGACTAACAATATTTGAAAACGATTTCCTCTATTTCTTCTCTAATTATTGGTTAATCTGATATTGTTTCTAGGGTTCCGAATGGTCATGCCTTTTGTATCCTAAAGAGATTAGGGGCTTCTGGAGGGGGGCCGGAAATCAACTTTTCTCCAGCCTGAGTCTCACTTAACGCTGAAGGTCTTTTAAACCTTCTAAGTAAACATAGACGTGCATACATTAGTGTTGGGGCAGGGAGAAAAAAAAGAAAGAAAAAAGATTGGCCTTTTCCCCCGTAAAGATGGACTCTTAAGCCTCTAAATGATTTGCCAAACCGAATCGGATAATAAAAGGTTTAAACTTTGCCACTTTGGGGTTAATGTGAGAGGCTTGTCAACATCAGATTGTTTAGACATTAAAAGGAACGCGCTGTGCACCTCCTTTTAAATTCCACGTTCACTTGAGCTGCAGCTCCCAGCAAATTTACCCAGCTGTAAGTGATTCCAGATGCGCCGTGGTGACAAGCTTCAGTCTCAGGGTACTTATTCATTTCACATTAAAATCTCATGTTCCCAGGTCTGAGCTGTTATCTGACTGAGATCTGATTAGGGAATACAGCAAAGAGGCATTTCCAAACCCAGAGTCTGCCCTCATTCCCTGGCACGGATCTCTGTCTGTCAGGCACCTCTGTGCAAGGGACAGGCAGCTGGGGGTGTGGCCGGGGCTCGAGCTACCCTTCTAATACACCCACATCGAGGGGCCCCTCACAGATCAGGTACTGTGTCGAAGATCTCCCCACACACTGGCTCATCGAGTCCTGCCAGCAGCTGTGGACACCCCAGGCCCTCTGAACTCAACTCCTCCTCCACTTAACACAAGCTTTTTGGCCCCTGTTAAAGGGGTAAGTAGGCCTGTGGCTTTGTACCTTGTCTACACAGCATCCCACATGCACAGCCGTGCTCAGCAAATGCGTGATCTGGGTGACTGGTTGGCCAGGCCCACAAGCCCTTCGATTCTCTCCCTTTCCTCCAGCCCACGGGCAGACCACAATGGAAGAAAGCAAGTGGAAGGGACAGGGACGAAGGGAAAAAAACAAAAAAGGAGCCCGGAGCAGAGGTGAGGAGATTGCATCTCATTGGACCAAGCTAGTTGGGCCTTTGTTCCCGGGCAAAGGAGCGCCGGGGTCCTCTGACCTCCGGCCTGAGCTGGGTCGTTCCCCTTTGACTTCCTGGGACCTGTGGAAGGAAGTACACATGCTATTGGCTGACAGTCTCTTCCAGGATGTGTGTCAAAGACACATTTTCCTGGCTACAGAAATACAAGGTGGGTTGGGGACTGCAGAGACTAAAGATGGTGGTGCAGCTGAGGGGAGAATGTCACCTCCGTGATGCCCACAGAATGGGGACAAATTAAGGATCACCATTTTTTTATTTCTTCCCCCTCTATCCAGGCTTTTGGTTAATTTGGGTTTGACTGTAATTTTTTTTTTTTTTTTGTCCTACCCTGTTGTCACTTTTGAAGCGAGAGCCAGCACCATGAACCCCCGCAGCTGATCGACTGTGGTCACAGGCTGCTGGGCAGCCCCGGAGCCCGTCAGAAGCTCCTGTCACCAAACCCTCATCACACTGGAAGACCCAGAAAACATGCTGTGAATACTGCAGCCCCCTCCCCACAGGCCCAGTCTCCCCCAAGAGGCACGGAAAAGAATCACTCAAAACCCAGATTCAAAATGGAGAGGATTAAAAAGTCGGGGTAGCCCCCAAGACCACCTTGGGGATTTGAGTAGGGAGAACGCAGCCCGTTCGTGGCCTGGGAGGAGAACCACGGCATTTGCCTTGGTGGTGGCAGATTTTCTTTTATGACTGCTAAACGCCTGCCTTTCTCCCCAAGCAATTATACTGCCGTTTGCCATCAAGGTGGCTGTGTTAGCCGCAGAGCTCCACGTTGCTGCAAATAAATCAAAAATGCTATTGGCAGCTGGCTTGGAGAGCGGCCTGCATGGTCCTCTTGATCATTCCATGGTGGTGGTGAGAGGCATCACAGCAATGGTCCAAGCCAAGTTGTGTCTTACAGCCAAAGAAAACAAGGCTCCAGCCAGAGAGGAGCGAGCCCCACCTGACTGAAAGAGGAAAGGTGTTCTTTGCTCTCTGGCTGCAGGGTCAGAACCCAAGGACACGTAGGAGATGTGACACCCTCTACCTGTCCCCCCGCAGCCCCGCCCCAGCACATGCTTTGCCCAAATATAACCAAAGCACCCTCCGCCAGTGCGCCAAGTGGGGCCAAATGCTGTCATTACAACACAAAGGGGCAATCCAGTGCACAGTGGACACAACTCACCAGGTAATGAAAGCTTATGAAAGACACTGCGGAAAATGTGTGTGGAACCCTGAGGGTGAATCAGGGGACTGATGTCAGGGGGATTTCTCTCTACAGCCTGCAGTGGCTTCGAGCTAGAAAACAGGCTGTAAGGCAAGCCGTGCCAAGCTTGCAGCATCTCTCTTCTCATGACGTGGTAGGTTCTCCAAAGACCCGTACCTGTCTCCCTGTGCGTGCACACACACGGGAAGGATGTACCCAGAAAGCAGTGGTGAGCTGCCTGCGTGATGGCACGAATCCCCGTGCTGGTTCTGCCATCGTCGCCCTGGTAGCCCTCAAAACCCTTACCAAGTTGCTATCTGTCCTGCAGATGCAAAAAGCATTTCCTCCATGACAGTGTTTGGGGAGGGGGGAGGATAAATAAAATGATTTGGGCAGGCTGCCAGGGGTACGCGGAGGCCAGGTGGGCCGTGTCCTCCGAGGGAAGTGCATGCTGGGCTACGAAACAGGCCCCGATCCGGACAGGCTCCGTGTGCCAGCTGCAGACCCGCGCCCTGCCCCCGGCCCTTGAGTCACATTGTGTCATGCCACACAGCGTTTAGATCAGGAGACGGCTGTGGCGTGCTGCGTAATATTTTTAAAAGCCCATTTCCCTGTTCAAGGGGGAAGCAGGTGGAAGGCAGGACCCCTGAAGGGCAGATACTCTGAACGGCCCCACAGGCAATTCTCCAATAAAAGAGCGAGCAGGGCTGGCACATCTCCCAAACTTACAAATTGACCTTCTCTCTTGATCTGGGACTTAATGCCTCCAAACCAAACTAATTCCAAAAGTCACCTTCTCAACTTCTCTGCACAATTTTTTTTTTCTAAACAAATGAAGGCTCAGGTACAGTCTCCCCTTGCAGCCCTTCTGACGTCCTTAGCGGCTCAAATTAAATCTGAATGGTTCGTCTCTTTTTATTATACGATGGGCCATATGTCACCAAAATAAAAACCCAGCTGAAATCCCAGTACAGATAAAGGGCATGAAAGGCTGTTCTGGCCACAAAATAGAGACCCTGTTTAAATCTTATTAAACAATAACACCCACCCAATCATCCCTTTCCCCCCTCCCCAAACCTCCTACTTTGGGAAAAAAAAAATTCAGGAAGGAAATTGTGGTTAAATCATCTCATAGTTTGGCAAAAACTTCTACCTCTGAAAAATGAAAAGAGAAAAAAAAAGGCTCTGTTTTGTGCTGGACTCACACAGGCTAATAAAAAGCAGGACGGTATTGCTTTGCACTGGAGCTGTCAAATTCTTCACAATGAAACACAGACCCTGACTCTCTCAGTCCCTGGGGTCCTACCCCCTCAGACCACCAAAAAACGGAACAGCGGCGGTGGGAGGGGCGCCATTTATCCGCTCCCATTCCAGAGTGAATCTCGTGTGTTGCTTTGTTTTATTTTTAATTTTTGTGTTTTGGCCTGAACATCTCTTTTCCCGAATAAAGTTTCCACTGTTGTTATAAACACAGATTTACGGAAGGGGGTGTTGGGGCTGCTTCCTGCAAGACCTGTGATTCTGCTTTCTCGTAAAGACGCTACTCACTGCTGTGCAGGGAAGTCTGGGCATGGCAGCAAGGGGAACGGTGTCAGAAGGAACGAAGGAAAGAAAGAAGGGAGAAAAGATCAAAAACAAAAAACATTTCCATTTCACAAGGTCCCCCAGTGGCCTCACATGCTCCTCCTCCACCATCAAAAATTCATAAAGGGATCAGCATTCTTTACCGAATGGATCCCAGTGGCACCATAGACCTTGTTGGGGAGAGAGGCAATAAATATCGAATTATACACCTCAAGGGAAGCAGGCACTGAAGACTCTGCTTCAAGCCCTCCACAAGGTCCCTGGGGGAGCCGGCTTCAGACTCAAGGTCCAGCACAGAAAGGAAATGGGTCAAGTGTGTCAATTTCTAGACCGATGACCTTTGACTTGCTTAATGACACCGGGAGGCCACCACTTTAAAAAACATGCCAAATGCCTTGGAGGAAAGCAGTGGGGGAGGAGTTGGGGACCACAAGAAAACTGTGACCACGGCATCTTGGCGGGGGCCTACCCCTCTCCCCAGGGGGATAGCAGACTGTCCTTGGGAAGACGTGACCAGCTCAGTGGTAGAAAGTCCAGGAGGAGAAAACTTCAGCTACCACTATGTTTGATCTCCAGCTCTAGGAATGGCTCTGCTTCTGCCTGAACCTCAAAGAACATGTCTTCTTTGTTTTACCTCCAAGCCTGGCTCACGCAGAGCCTTCCTCTGTGGTCCCCTTCTCCCTCACAATCCCTGAGGACTCCCCCTTCCAACTGCCCCTGCCTTGGGCACAGGAGCCCAGCGTGACCTCCATCCTTCCCTGTCTTGAATCTTGCCCTCTGCGTGGTCATTTTTCACCTCCCTACTTCTAACCAGCAGGAGTCGCCCGTTCCTCAACTGGGTTCTTGCCCCAACCCTCCCCAAGCACTGCACCAAGGGGCAGCCTTGATGCTCTATGGTCCATGTTGCTTGTTCCAAAACGAAATGGAGAGTCCATGTTCCAAAATAAAATGCACAGGGCAATGAAAGTTGGGAAGGAAAGCTTGAACCAACGCAGCCAGACAACACGCACCTGTATTTTCCCAGGTTGCACAATCATTCAGCCAGCAAATAGTACACAGAATCGGTACCCAGTTCTCCTTTCCTGAAATCGAAGGATCTGGATTTAAATTTTCAAAATAATCTCAAAGCTAAATGCAAAGTAAGCCTCATAATTGGTTAATAAAATAGAAGCAAATTTTCTATGAACCAGAACACTCTCGGGTACTGTCTCCTACAGCTACTAGACTAAGCTTTAAAAAGGGCAGTTGGCTGCTTCTGTCCCAGAGGGAGGTTTTCTGTGGTTCCAGCCCCCATATTATATATAAAGTTGACCCAATTAGAGTTTGGACTGGGATGGGCATTTTTAGCTCGCCTGTCTCAGACACCTGGGCTTACGTTCCCATTTATGCTTCAAAAACAGTTGAAGTTCTTCTTTCCCATAGTCTAACTTTCTGAGCTCAACTTTCCCATACTCTGACTTGCTGAGCCAATTCTGTGAGCTATTCCTTCAGACATGTGCTAAGTGGTAAATGGTGAGAAACTGCCTGCAACACCCACACTCAACTGTTGATCCTCCCAGCTCCCAGAACGCTGCTGGGAGGGACGGCATCGGAGCACTCCTGTCACGGGGCCCACAGCACAGCCCCAGCCCAGGAGCCCTGGCCCTGCTTCTTCACCCCTGCATGCTCCTCCTTGCTCCCTGCCCTGTCCCCAGCACTTTTGACCCGCCACCTAAAAGCAATCCTGGGAAGTGAAAGGTGAAACCCAGCTCACTCCCAGGGGAAGAGTTTGAGTGCAAGGCTCCATGGGTGAGGATCTTGAAAGGAACTACTGTCTCAAAGGAGGCTGGGAGCTGTATGCCAATCGCACTCAGTTGAGATTACGCCACCCTCCAAGACCATGAGGACTAGTCCGTGGCCCTTCACTTTTTAGGAGTGATGACACACTAGTGCTGTCTGATTTTGCCAGCACCTCCTCTCCCTTCTCCATGTAGGAAGAAAAAAGTGTTCTATACTTTTTTTCCTTTTCTTTTGTAGATAGAGTCTCACTCTGTCACCCAGGCTGAAGTACAGTGCAGCACTCATAGCTTGCTATAACCTTGAACTCCTGGGCTCAAGCAATCCTCCCACATCAGCCTCCCAAATAGCTGGGACTACTGGGACTGCATGCTTGCTACCTCTAGGTGGGACCGAGTCAGAGCACTCCTGCAGCTGAGGCCCATGATGCAGCCCCAGCCAGGGAGCAGCAGCCCTGCTTTCTCACCCCTGCGCCCTCCTCATCACTAATATATTTTATAGAGATAGGATCTTGCTATACTGCCCAGTCTGGTCTCAAACTCCTGGGCTCAAATGATCCTCCCCTCTGGGCCCCCCAAAGTGCTGAGATGACAAATGTAAGCCACGGTGCTTGGCCTTATTTTTTTTATAGTTAAGGTTGATTTAAATCATGTTATAAAATCTATGCTGTGTAGTTAAATTGTACAGGGTGTCCTTAAAGTGTGTGTGCAATTTAAAATAGTGTGCAATTTTACACCATGGAATATTATGCAGCCCTAAAGAAAGATGGAGACTTTACCTCCTTCATGTTTACATGGATGGAGCTGGAAAATGTTCTTCTTAGCAAAGTATCTCAAGAATGGAAGGAAAAGTATCCAATGTACTCAATCCTATTATGAAACTAATTTATAGCTTTCATGTGGAAAGCTATAACCTAATTATAACCTAAGAATATGGGAAGGGGGCAGAGGGAGGGTGGGTGATTGGTGGGGTCACCTCTATGGTTTATCTTACAAGGGTACAAGTGATTCTTTCTAAAAGTAGAATATAAACGTCTTAACACAATAACTAAGAAAATGACATGAAGGCTATGTTAACCAGTTTGATGAAAATATTTCAAATTGTATATGAAAGCACCATACTGTACCCCATGATTGCATTCATGTACACAGCTATCATTTAATATAAATTTAATATAAATTTTAAATTGCACACAAACTTTATGGCCACCCTGTATGTAAGTGTAAGTTATATATCCATATATTGTCTTATGTTATATCTTTACATTTCTATTTATAAGGCTCATATTTATAGGTAAAAGATATATACTAATCTTAATAGTTAACAAATCCCCTAGGACTAATGCACAGAAGAACCAGGAATTACACATTCACCCTCGCCATGTGCAAGACGATGGTCATTGCTGTAATTTTAGAGGTCAATAGTGAGAGGACATCCCTATTTCAAAAATAATGTAGAGACGTTAACGTCCATTATGTCACACCCATCCACTCAAGGGAATGAACAGTATTTCCCCATAAGAATAAATACATAAGATCGTGGAAAATATGCATGATTCACATAAAAGTTAAAGTCAAAAAAATTATGTGTGCTTTAACACACGAAAATACTCTTACGAAAAAGAAACACAAGGAGACACGGGGAAGTGAAATTATGCTAAAGCCTAAGAGTTATAGTGATGTTTTTCCTTGCACGTTCCAGACTTTATTCCATTTTCTAATTCAAGAAAAACTTTCTATCAATCTGAAATTAAAAAGAAACAAAAACCACTTCAAACACCAGTTCCCCGAGTGTACACTCATCACCGCCTCCATTGAGAAGATGCTTTTCAGTCTCTCATCGTCTTCCTCAAATATCTACCGGGACCCCGTGTGGGGACCAGGCTGCCCAGGAAGCTGGAATATAAGGAAAAGCCAGGACTTCCGAGTTCCAGGCCCCCGAGCTGACCCCAGCCAGCCCTGTTTCCTCCGCGCACTGCAGCCTGTGCTCACCAGGGGCCTCCCGGCTTATGAATTATGAAAACCCACTGGGTGTGCCCTCCGGTGCATAAGGATCAGCTGAGACCCGAGTGCTGGAGACATAACAAAGGACTTCCCCCGTCGGTATTGATGTTGATTTAAAAATCAGAAACTTTGCTTTGTGAAGTTTTATCCTTCCGTGTCAGTGGGGTGTTATTGAAAAGATACCCAAAGATAACTGTTCAATGATTGCTTCCAAACAAATTAAACCTAAGCATTCCTTTAATAGTGGAGAGATGCGTGCCCTGAACACGGGGCACACCGCCATGGTCTGGGCTCTGCCCTCCAGGTGGTCCTGGTGGTCGATGCCACAGTGAAGAAGAACAATGCCTTATAAACCAAAAGAAGGTGTGTGCATTGGTGTGTTTTCATACGTAGGTGGGTAGAAACTAGGATCCAAATAAACTATTTCTGGAATGTGAAGTCAAGGAGGAACCGGGGCTCCCAGATTTTGCAGACTAAGAACGCCAGCATTTCCCGCGAATGGCTGTTTCACTGAGACCATATTGTCTGGCTCATGTGTCAGATGAACGCCCAGTTGCATTAACCATATCATTAAAAGCATACGTAAATAGACCCCCCAAATCTAGGTTTGCCAACATTTACAAGCAATCAGGCAGAAAGCCTGAGAAAAAGCCACGAGGACCCATTAGTCTGATTGCATCTCATAAACCCCCAATTTCCAGGTGACGAAATCTGCCTGACGTTGCTTGATCTCTGCATTCTGGGAACAGCCCAGGGTTCTTCCTTCCAGCAGAGGCCTTTAGATTTTTACAGAATGAGACCTACATAGCTCAGATCTGTAGCTACCCTTCCTGGGTGTACTCAAAGGGTTTTTTTTTTTTTTTAATCCACCCACCACCTGAAACTGAGAAACTTCTCAAACAACTCAGCTTCTGCCAAAAAAAAAAAGCACGGCTCTATAATAAGCAAAGGAAAACGCATCCTTCTTCTGCCTCCAGAAGATCTTAGGGACAGTAAATTCTGCTTTTAAGGGAGGTGGGGGAAATTGTTTTATGTTTGAAAAGTGATAAAAATAGAACAGAGCAAACCATGGGCCATACCCAGGAGGATGCTAGCAAGCCGGGAATTAACTACCATAACTCAAGCCTCCAACGAGTTCTCAAAGTCCTCCAGGGCTCCATGGAGATAAACGTGCCCTTTGAATTGGCTGGAATTCAGCTGCTGCCTTCTCTAAAATACCCAGTGGCTACATAGAAAGTCTACAACCCTGCAGGGGACTTCTTCACACATGATATACACATAAAGTTTCATCATCAGTGAACCCAGAGGGGAGGCCTCCAGACGGCAAGGCAAGACAAATGGTCTGGGGAACTGGACAGGTTTCCGGCATCAACTGGGCCCTACTGAGAACGCCAGGTGCACTTGAGATGCCAGACTTCTAGCCAGAATAAAATGCCACGGTGCTGCCACTGACTAGCTGTGTGACCCTGGGTAAGTCACGTAACTTCTCCGAGTCGCCCTTTTCTCCTCTGTAAAACACAAAGGTCATTCCCAAGTCCCTGGCATTCACAGAAAGGCTATTTGTGGTCCAACAAAGAGGAGAAATGGAGGATGAGGGGAAGTAACAGGGGATCTTGCTATTTAAAAAAGCAGGTGAGCCTGTGGCTCAGTGGGTAAGGTGCCGGCCTCATATACGGAGGGTGGCGGGTTCAAACCCAGCCCCAACCACACTGCAACAAAAAAATAGCTGGGTGTTGTGCAGGGCACCTGTAGTCCCAGCTACTCGGGAGGCTGAGGCAAGAGAATTGCCTAAGCCCAAGAGCTGGAGGTGGCTGTGAGCTGTGACACCATGGCACTCTACTGAGGGTGATAAAGTGAGACTCTGTCTCTGAGGGAAAAATAAAATAAAATAAATAAAGCAGGTGAGGTGTTAGAAAAGTTTCACGAGCTTCAGAGTTACAGCTGCCATAGCCCTACGATATACATGGATTTCTGTAACACATACTTCTTGAGAAACTACTGCATATTGGGCACAAACCATGGTCCTTGCCCTGATGAAGCTTACAGTTCAGCAAGACCATCGTCTTTGAATCTATGAAGCATCTTCCCAGATGCGTCTACTTACCAGGCTGGGCCACCTCCCTGCTGTTCTTCATGCTGAAGCCCCCCAACCATAAGGCACCCAGCCCCTTAAATCCTACCTGTATTTCAGCCCCCAGCTCCTTGGAGAAGCCCCCTCTGTTATAAATACATTCTACTCCTCTTTTTCTCTTCTCTGAACAGTGATATTAACAGAAGCATTGTTGAACATGAAACCACACACTTGTGAATTGCTGTTAAGTGCCTGCAACGTGTCACCCTCACTAGACTATAAACTCCAGAAGACAGGGACAGTACCTCTATTTCTGTCATATCCACTATTGCATCAAACTGATCAGTTTCCCAACAATACGCTCTTTGCTTGATGCTGGACTGTGTGAAAATCCCAGTCAAACTCAATGTGTTTTTCCCATCATTGGAGAGTTCATTTTCATGACCACCTTTTTTTTGTAAATATTTCTCAATTGCAGGAGTCTACTTTCTTCATGAGGCACACCAACAAAAACAAGCTTTAGGGAAAAAAACCACTAACTGCTTTGGTTTAGGGGGTGCCACGCGAATGACTTTGTGGTTTGTCAAAATCACGATAGTCTGTTGATTGTAACAGAGGTGGGTGGAGAAGGTTCCTGAGATGTGTGGACTCTAAGCCAGTGGGTGTCAAACTTCTCAAAGGAGCTGAACTCTTTTGTTGAAGTAAATCATACATGGTGCAGATAAAGGCTCTGTCAGAGCCAAAATGGGGAGCCCAGGCCCCTGCAGCCTCACTACACCAGCAACGTGGCTCCTATCTTGGACCCACCAGGCTCTGATGAGCACAGCTCAACACCACTGCTCTAGACTACCCTGGAATCTAGAGAAGAGAATATCCATGATCCTTAGCATCCTTGTCATTAAAGTTGAGGGAAAGAGGGGAGGAGGATGTGGGTGGAGGGAGGGTGATTGGAGGGATCGCTTCTATGGTTTATCTTACAAGGGTGCAAGTGAATCTAAGAGTCGAATATAAACACAATAACTAAGAAAATGACATGAAGGCTATGTTAACCAGTTTGATGAAAATATTTCAAATTGTATATGAAAACACCACACTGTACCCCATGATTGCATTAATATACACAGCTATCATTGAATAAAAAAAAAAAAGTTGAAGGAAAGGTTAAGCCTAAAAAGTCAGTATAAACTCACACCGAATGGGCCCAATACACGTATTCTGGGTGAGGGCACACTTATAACAGCAACTTAAAATATACAAATGCAAATTACGTAACTAAAATGTGAGTACTGAAGTAGAAAATAAATTGTAAAAAAGGAAAATGTGTTTGAAGATGAAATTTGTTTAGATATTAAATAACTGTCTGAGGGTATAATTAATTACATTGTTACATATTTAATATTCACAAGGCTATCAAAATTATCAAGTAAACTGCTTAAATACATTACACAGATGTAAATGTGAAATTGTAAGAGGTTTTCCATTTAAAAAAAAAAAGACCAAAGAGCCAAAGGTAAGGACAAGGAGCAATGATGTGGGAATCTGATTTACTAAAGATTCATATTTACTGGATAATAATCTAAATTATATGTAACATTTATATGCACAAATATATATAAATGTTTTATATTCAACAAAACATGTATTGAGACCTTAGCTACATGTTCAAACACTGATCCTATTATTTCTCCCCCATTTTACAGATGAGAAAACTGAGTCACACAGAGGTTCTGTCGCTCGCCCAAGGTCACACATTTGGCAAGTAGTAGAGCTGGGAGTTGATCCCAGGGAGTCCCAAGAGTCTTTCTCTCTTTTTTAAGAGACAGGGTCTCATTTTATTGCCCTTGATAGAGTGCAGTGGAGTCATAGCTCACAGCAACCTCCAACTCCTGGGCTTAGGCGATTCTCCTGCCTCAGCCTCCCAAGTACCTGGGACTACAAGCGCCTGCCACAACACCTGGCTATTTTTTGTTGCAGTTTGGCCGGGACCAGGTTTGAACCTGCCACCCTTGGTATATGGTGCCTGTGCCCTACTCACTGAGCCACAGGTGCCACTCAAGAGTCTTTCTCTTAATCATGCTTCTACTTTGGTTCTCCAAGCCACTCAAGACTTCAAAAAGCAACCATCATCTCATCTTGTATTTGCTCGAGATTTCTAAGAACTTTTCTGCACAGTCTCATCCCTGTGCTTTTCAACTGCTGTGCGTGATGATTCTTGCCTTTGGTCTTCATCTGAGGAAGGTGAGGCACACAGAGGTTCAATTTTACGCACAGTAACACAATCAAGCCAAACCCAGGTTCTGAATAACAGGTTCAGTGCTTTCCTATTGTACTGCTCCTCTGTAAAGCAGACTTTGCAAGAAGCCCACCCTCATGCCTGAGCCACTGCAGAGAGTGTTTCTTGCGCTCCAGAGAAGTCCTTGCTCCGGGGATTTCAAGCAGAAACTGGGGTGGCAGCTGTGTTTCTGTAGACACGTAACCACAGGTATATGCTACAGGAACACACAACAACAACAATACTACTCTCTGGAGGACATCTGCCAATGTGCTAGGGTTTCCTTTTCATTATATAGGAAATCTCATAATTCACTGAATTCTTTCCTAACCCAGGTACATTCCAAGGACAGTTTAGTGACATCCAAGCGTTCTGAAAAAGACCTAATCCCTGGGGATTGCACTCCCCTCCCAGCCTCAGACTCCTTGTCCACAGATACATTAGGCTGTTGATTACATAGCAGGTTAGGAAGGGTGGCTAGGTGGGCAACAGGAAAGATGGGGCATGTACCCCAGGGCTCTTAACACAGTTCTGAGAGCCTTGGGATCATCAAAGGGCCGCCCACAGAGCTATAACCACCAGAGATAGCAGACGAGCTTTGATCTTCCTAAGGCTGTATCAGTCCCCTTGCCCCAGGCATGGATGAGGCCCCCAATAATGGCAAATCCGCCCCCATACACGAAATATTCTACACGATCACACATGCGCACATTGAAATTTGTAAATGTTTACAAATATGAACATTGATGTATGTATTCAGAAATATTTTGTGATCTGCCGAAACTTATCTCTGGGGTGTCACCCTGTAGAGAAACATCACACAGTGGGGAGGAGAAGTGAGGGAGCCAGGAGGCATGATCTCAGCTCTCAGTCAACCAGTAAGCTCATGTTTATGGGAAAGTTTCTAGAGAGCTGGCATCTTGCTCAGTAATAGAGATAGAGCAGTGTGTCCTAATCCAGCCAGGAATGTTCAGTCTGGTTGGAGAGGGGATTCTGGCAGTGACCTTCGACATGCTGCATGATGCTTTCCATTTTACAAACACCAGCCCCCAGCATTCACGAGATGCCCACTACTACCTCCACTTTCCAGATGAGGAAACCTAGGCTCCAAACTGATTTGCTCAAAGTCATGTAACTCAAGAGTGGAAAAGCAAAGACGTCAACTCAGCTCCTCAGACCCCAAACCCACAGCTCTTTCCAAGAAACCACGTTGGTTCTACAGAGCAGGACTTAACACACGACAACAAAACCAGCAGCTTCGCATCGTCCAATTGTGTGGGATGAACGGTGCGATATTCAACTACAAGGGACAGCTGTGACATAGACAGAAGAGGGACTCAATGCCACACATTCCAAGCTCTGTCACCTGCAGACATATGAGACTTCACACACATGCCTCAGCCTCTTTGAGCTTCAATGTTCCATAAAATGGGGGTAACACCGATCCCTCCAGAAGGTTATTATAAGGCAGGAAGGAAATCCCATATGTGAGGATGGCTTTACCAACAGGGAAGCATCAGCTGAATGTGACTCATTAGGGGTGGGGGCTGAGGCAGGAGGAAGACCCCACCCCCTACCATGTGTTGACAGATAACAGACTCATAGTGTGGGCAATGCCACATTACAGCAGCTCTCACCGCCTCCCCTGTGACACCCAGTGTGAGGTTGTGGCTCACAACACATCTGAATCTGGGTAATAAAGATCCATGTCACAGCCAACTTACAACAGAGCAAGCCCTCATCTAATCCACTCCAAAGATGAACAAGAAGACATGATTTACAAAACGTGTTATCTGACTATGAAGCTCTGATTCTTTAAACACCCACCCACCTAACCGTGGGTTTCAGAGACTACAAACATGACACCAGCCACACATCTGAGGCATGTGGGAACGAATGAAAAGGATTCAGATACAGGACTACACGAATGGCCTGCTCTCCCCACATTTATAATACAAATAATTTAAATTTCTGACCCAGTCTCTCTCCAGTAAGTCTGCTATAGACAGACATTGTACATTACCTATAAGTAACTTGACCAACGGATCAATTTCTAGAGCACTGATTTCCAACTGGTGTGCCATGAAATTTTTCAATGATCATTCCTTAAATTATTTTTGAAAGAAGTTCAAAGCATATGTTATTTAATCAACCTAATTTAAGTGTGCCGTGGAAGTTTAACTACAGGTTTAAGTGTACTGTGGTTGAAAAACCATTTTTTTTTTTTTTTTTTTTTTTTTTTTTGCAGTTTTTGGCTGGGGCTGGGTTTGAACCTGCCACCTCCGGCATATGGGGCTGGCACTCTACTCCTCTGAGACACAGGCACTGCCCCCGGTTGAAAAGCCTTTTGTAGATCCTTTTGTAGTTCATAAGCGTGATGACTGTGTCTTCACGGGCATGCGTGAAAAGATATGCTTCTCACAAATCTTGTTACGACATCAGCACATTACCCATCTGACATGAAAAATAAAATAAAAATAAATAAAACACACTGCTTTAGAGTCTAAAGTTACATTAGGATTGGCCTGAGGATTCAGCCCCTGGTGACTGTCCCCTGCCATCATCTCCTTTTCCCAGCCCAAAGTTTGCACAGAGAAAGGAAAGAAAATTTAATTTGCCTACGCACAGTAGGTGCGCAACATCTTACCGAAACTACAATTTTGGGCACCCAGTCACGTGGGTGCATGACATACATAAGCACTCAAATACATATGCATATATATGAGGCTGGACAGTCAAGTTCAAGAACTCACCCTAGAAAAAGGGCTACATACCTCACTGCCAAATATCACTAGGGTCACCTTTGAAGTACCCACTTGGGAAGCTGTGCACCAACACCAGTGCCTGGTGCACCCTTCAAAGCAATTTTGGAACTCTCTTTCTGGAATGGGCATTGGAGTGTCACCCTTCAAGGCCTGACCATTAAGTTCATGCTAGAAAAAGTGCCACCTACCTCATTACTGAGTATCACCACAGTCACCGGATGGCCAAGGAGAGCACGTCAAAGGCGGTTCATTTCTAGAACAGCACATCTCGCCTCTGAGTTTAAAA
>NW_003852469.1:4071999-4107944 GCF_000181295.1 Otolemur garnettii | reverse complement strand
CGCTTGAGCCCAGGAGTTGGAGGTTGCTGTGAGTGTGATGCCATGGCACTCTACCCAGGGGGATAGCTTGAGGCTCCGTCTCAAAAAAAAAAAATAATAATAATAATAATAGAAAAGGTCTACATGTGGCAACTTTATAAGATTATCTAGAACGCGGTTTCAAACAGAAAGTTTAGAGTGCGCAGTGTTGAGTATAACCCCAGAATCCTCCTATATGTCAATCTGGAATAAAAATAAAAAGCCAGATTTAATCAGCTCGGGGCCAAGTACTCATGTCCAGATTCTAAGACTGTGTGGTAAGAAAACAGCCTGTCCCTCTTATCTGCACAAAATCTCCCACCTCCACAAATCCTCTGAGTTTCAGGCCAAGGAAAGGGAAAGGGTCCTTCTTACCAAAACAACAGACTAGCCTGGAAATATTAAATTGACTCAGCCGATGTCTTATTAGGCACAGCTTAACAACTCTGAGTTTACAAAACTCAGCCAAACAGCATCAGGCTTCAGCATAAACTTTTGCTAACTAGCCCACATAGTTCCCATATGCTACGAGATGTTGTTTGAGCCAACTCGGTACCTTATAATTATAAACACACGTCTTTCAGCTCTTCTGAGTATTCTTCCCAGGCAGAACGGAAATATGTCACTTAAATTAGCACTTGGAGTACAGAGTGGGTGCCAAATTTGGGTTAGCACAAACAGGATAAATAAAGCAGCACCAAATTAAAATGGTAAAATAAACTTCTTTATGCTCCAGTGGAAACTGCTAAGTCCTAGCTGAATGGCAGCTAATGGGTCTGGGGAAAGGATATCCCTCAAACTGTAGCTCTTGGCTTTTGAATACAGTTTTCTCATCCAAGGATCTCGAAGTAATTTCTTGCAAAACTTGAGTAGTGTGAAAAAAAAAAAAAAAAAAAAGCAGATGCTATTTCTTTTGCAAACTCTCTGCCACCATTTTTCCTCATCATTCCCTACCAATAATACTGGGGAGGTTTACATTTTTATCCTTATATAACTCATGAGGAAAGGGCGAGATTTTAGAGGAACAAATGAGGGTACATAGGAATGCGATATCTTGGCAAAAGCCACACAGCCAGAAATAATGCAGAAATCCAAAACGTCCTACAAAGGCAAGCCTGTGTGCCTATTCTGTGTAATTAGAGCTATCACTTATTGAGCACCTACTGTGTGCCAGGGACTGATGTGAAAACCTTTTATATACAATCTCACTTGCCTCCCACCACCCTGTGACAGAGGAATTATCATTTCCCTTTTATTCCTGAATCCTAAATGGGCTCTGGGAACAAAAAGAGGAGGGGGCTGGAAATGGCACAGAAAACAGAGGACCGGCAAAAATAAAAGAAAGAGTTGATGGCAGCTTCATTCACGCTGACAAAAACCTACCAGTAGGGGGAGAATAGCTTAAACAAACAAAAGCCATGGCATAGTCAATTGATGGAATATTACCCAGCAGAAAAAAGGGAAATCAGTGATAACAAGCATCAACTTGATGAATCTTTTTTTTTTTTTTGAGACAGGGTCTTGCTCTATTACCCAGCTTGTAGGGCAATGTCATCATCACAGCTCACAGCAACCTCTAACTCCTGGGCTTCAGTGATCCTCCTGCTTCAGCCTCCCAAATAGCTGGGGCTCCAGGTACATATCTGCATGCCCAGCTAATGATTCCATTTTATTGTAGGGTCTTGCTCTTGTTCAGGCTGGTCTCAAACTCCTGGCCTCAAGCGGCCCTCCCACCTAAGCCTCCCAAAGCTCTAGGATTACCAGCATGAGGCACCACACCCTGCCTCAACTTGCTGAATCTTAAAACCATTTTTCTGGGTAAAAGAAGTCTTCTAGAAAAGAGTGAAATTATTTTTGATTCATTTTTTATGAAGTTTGAGAATAGGTAAAAGTAATCCATCATGGTAAAATATCAGAATGGTGGTTATTTCTCAAGTGGGGGCAGGGGTTGGTGAAGAAGGAACAGGAAAGAACTTTCTGAGATGACTGCCACACTTTCTATCTTGACAGGGTTACCCAAGAGTATTCATTTGTCAAAACTCATCTGATCATACGCCTAAGATTGTCGTACAGTTCACCGTGCAAAATTTTACCTAAAAGAAACCCAGGGATTGCAAACAAATATTGAATTCTAGCTTATGATACACATGCTGAGGGATTCAGGGGAAAGTACTGATGTCTGGTATCTAAAACTTGCTTTGAGAGCATTAAAAACCCACCCCGACTGATGAAGACAGAGAGAGACAGGTGATCAATCAAGTTTACTAAAATGCTCTTGACAGAATCAGGGTGGCAGGTCAACAGGTGTTACTGTAGAATTTGTTCAACCACATGTATTTCAGTATTTTCACAACATAATGTTGGGAAATACAAGAATAGGGAGAGAGGACAGAATATGAAGGGAAATGAAGGAACGAAGAGAAAATAGAAGGACTGGAAAGGAAGGTCCTGGACAGAAATACAGAAAAGGAAAAACAGAAGGAAGTCGAGTTGGAAGAGGCCAGAAAGTATGCACAGAAATCACAGGAGGAAAACATAAATAAAAGAATGATTAAAAACAAGGGGTGGGTGTCACAAGCAAGGAGCAAACTGAGGGGAAGTGAAAGGCAAGAAAGGAGAAAAGTGGTGTGTAGGCTGACGGCAGATGCAGCCCAGGAGTGGAGAGTCTTTTCCAAACAACAGCTCAGTGGAGCTGAACTATGACCGGCGCAACCCATCTCATGGCTGTCAGGCCACCTCCATTTGGTGGTGCACTTGGTTGGAATCTAGATGAACAGGGTGCAGAGGATTCGAATGTCTTTTGTATTAAACCCACAGACCCATCCAAAGCCCAAAGGCTAGCAGAAACATGCATCCTGAAATGGTTTCCAAACATCGTTGTTTAACAACAGAACTTCTTTAAATAAAAATTTTATATTTATAAATTGCAAGAATGTAATAGGCAAAAAGGGAATTGCACTGGTCAAGGGAGGAGGCACAGAGACGAGCCCCATGTGCTGAATTGACCCAACACTTCTCTCTGCCCTGGACCCAGCCCAGGGACAATTCCAGGGTCTCTACAGATACATAAGGCTCTGAAGACAGGCTAAGTACAAAATCTACTGCACTAAAAAGCACAAGATGAGGTCACAATTCTGCCACTAACTAACTGGTGAGTCCAGGCAAGCCACTGAATCAGCCAGCACCTTGCCTTTCTTATCTCCATCTGCCTTGTCAACCACTCTACAGTAAGAGGCTCAAATGAGGCATCACTGACGGTATAAATTTTTAAACACTTTGCAAACACCTAGCTATTAGAACTCCTCTTTGCTATAAATGTGTCACATCTGTTAGCAGAAGTCTGGTTCAAGATAACCTCCAGCTAGCAACCCCAATGCAGAGAACAACCATCAAAGAGGATGTTCATAGCAACACTAAAAATGACTTCTAAAATGTATCTCAAGTTCATCTATTCCTTTCCATCTATACCACCCCACCCCTCATCTAAGTCATGCTAATTTACTTTCTATACCTCTGGAAGAGCCACCCTAACTATTCTTGTCGTTAAGGTTTCTACTTACATCCTAGTGTGTTTCTGTTACAACCTGTCTCAAACTACCTTCCAGAATGTTCTCCACGCAGCAATCAGGGAAAACCTAGATAATTTTGTGGAACAGAAGCTTAAGATGCTCTCTTAGAACATAGAGCGGAAGGACAAAGAAATACAATAAAAGAAGCATAAAACAGTAATGGAAATATTTTTCTGAGTTGAAGAAATGTAGGTAGATTTTTAAAGTTTATGAAAAATCAAGGTATTATCAGACTTTCCCATCACCACATTAAATGCTAGAATACACTGGGAAAAGTCTAAATATTTTTAAATAGAAAAGGATATGACCCAAGAACTTTATAACCAGTATTTTATAAATGAAGACCTCAGAAGAAAGATTCTTAGATATTTAGTGTCAGAAAATACAGCACCTACGTACCCTTCCTGACAAGATTATTGAAGATGCAAACTAACTCCAGAAAAATGAAACAAAAATAAAAATCCCAAAGTGGCAAGATCTTAATATGTGAGGGACAACAAAATCTATTAAGATAGAGGTAGGCCTAATAATCTATATAAATATGGCTATCCAACTTAAACATAAACATTAAAAATAATTATTCAAGGGAAAGAAATATGATGAAGAAATGATACCATTAATGTGTATACAAAAGCCAAATTTATTACTTTAAAAGACTAAGAAATGGCATAGGAAAAGGGATGGTGTGAAAGCAAAATTGTGTAATATTTGTGTCAAATAAGAGAAAGATGACATTTCATTCATGAATGACAATAATAGAAATATAGGCTGGGAAATATTTCTGAAAAAAATTTAACTATTAGTAACATTAACAGAAGATATATAACTCTAACATATTATATGTGAGAAGATTTAGAGTAAAGAAAACAAGGTCTATATAAAAGGAGAAAGCAGACGGAGGAAATGTCATGGAAATAAAAAACAAAAAAAGTAGAACAAGATGACAGATGCATGACCAAAAATATCAGCTATAACAATAAATGTAAATAAGTTAAATTCTCATACCAGGAAATGGAAATATTCACATTAGATCCAAATATATCCAAGCATATACTATTTAAAAGATGAACACTCAGATGTCCTATAACTCCATAAATTTGTTAAAAAGTAGTAAATTACACACTGAAAATAGATGGATTTTATGATATGTAAGCTAAGCTATACCTCAAAGATTATGGGTAAAAAGATGTGCAAATGCTTATGAGGAAAATGTAAACCAAAATTAAGCCAAGATCACAAAACTGATAGTAGATGAAGTTAAAGGCAAGGAGCACTGAACAATGTAAAAAGGCTAACTTTATAAAAATAAAGAGTTAAAATTATAAATATATATATTTTTAAATATTAGAATTGCAAAGATAAATTGGCAGAAAAATAATCATAGCTAGAAATTTTAACATACTTTCTTATTCACTAGCAGATAAAATAGACTCACAGTAAATAAAGTTGGAGAAAATATAAATAACATTACCAAAACTATATTTTTTCAGGATCCCAAAAGGCATAAATTGTACAAACCACATTTCTAACCAAAATTCAATCATTTAAGATAATCACTTTAACAAATCAAATTAACACATCAATCACTTAGAAATCAAAACTTTGATTTGAGTACTTATAAGTAAATGACACTTAGGAAGAAAAACACTAAAACTCATGAAACTCCATGGCCAAAATGGTATGAAGAGGATAATGCATAGCCCAAAATGCTTTTTATTTTAATTAAAAAAAAAAAAACAGACAAAGAAAAAAAGTACTAAAAATTCAATCAAAGAAACTTGAAAGTGTAATAAACCCATAGAAAGCAGGAAGATGATATTAACAAAGATAAAAGCAGATCATAAATTGGCAAAAACTGATTAATAGAATAAATAATTTAAATAGAAAATAGAAAATTTTCTGCCAAGGGTAAGAGAGTGAGAGAAAAAGAACACAAATGTAGCAATGTCATTAGGAATGAGAATGTTAGAGATTTAAGGGCACCTAAAAATGGAGATTCTAAAAATTGTGGGAGAATACCATGAATAACTAAGTGCTCATAAGTATGAAAATATTGACTAAATTCACTATTTTTAGGAAAATACTGTATATCAGAATAAAACTTTTTCAAGAAGTATCAGTAATTACTATGAAACTTAAAAGGTTTTATTAGATGCCCATTAGTAAGGATTTTGTGCTAAGAGCAAACTTAGGGAACAACTCAAGAGGCCCTAGAGTTGGGTCACCATGAAATCCTGGAGACTGCACTGTTGAAATGGAACTTACATGTTCTAAAATTCAACAACTACAACTTGGACTTTACCTAAACAAATGCAAACAATGTCACCTAATAATTTGTACACATATGTTAATCTGAAATTAACAAAAAAAAAATTTTTTTTTTTTTAGTGTAACCCATTATCCTGCCTCTCCCGTGCTAAAATGCAATCTATTTCATGCTCTGGTTTCATTCCACTGAGGTTGGTAGATTCCAGAACCACGTTCTCTCAAACCATTACCACCATTTACAGGATCTTTAAAAAATTACTTTTTACTCCAACAGACTAATTCTAACCATCTCCATTCAAATTGGGGCCTGGAAGCTTGAGTTCTAGTCCCTTCCTACCATAAACCACAGTTTCAACACTGTCTTAGAGAAGGCAGCTTTCATCTCTGGCCATCAGTGGAAGCATAAAGGTCAAAATATGCTGGGATCACCATAGAGCCAGTTTTCAAATGAACCTGAGAAACAGTTGGTTCCAAAAGCAGTTTCCTCTGCATACGTATTTATGCCTCTTCCCACCCCTCTTCACCACCATCACTGGTCATGGCACACCTACTATGCAAAATACAAGAGAACCTAGTACCTTAACCACCTGAGGGACTATAACAAACTGGTCAACAAATGGAGGTGGTCAACAAGGGAACCAGGCCTAGTGTACTGCTACATACATGTGGTGCGTGTCTGGTCTATGAAAAGTAGGTCAACTTAAAGCAGTGATCAGTGTAGGGAGGGAGTCAACTATGGAGGTTCTACTGAAAGTAAGTAGAGACCTAATTCTGTTTGCAATGTCTTGAGGGAGTTATAGTTTATGACATAAGGCAATGGGAGACAAAAGAAAAGTGACCAAATAGGTGTGAATGAAAACAGTGTAAAGAGAGGAGAGAAGCAATTCCACAACAGAAGTAAAACTTAAAATCCTTGTGCTATTTCTCAAGGCATATGTGAAGAAGGAAAGTGTTGTCCTAAAGGAGACACAGGCATCAGGAAGAAATATTAAGAAACTGCCATTTGATCCTGTAATTCCTCTGCTAGGTATATATTGAGAAGATCAAAAATCACACTACAGGCTCGGCGCCTATAGCTTGGCTCGGCGCCTATAGCTCAACCGGCTAAGGCGCCAGCCACGTACACCTAAGGTGGCAGGTTCGAATCCCCAGCCCGGACCTGCCAAACAACAATGACGGCTGCAACCAAAAAATGGCCGGGCGTTGTGGCAGGCGCCTGTGGTCCCAGCTACTTGGGAGGCAGAGGCAGGAGACTCGCTTGAGCCCAGGAGTTGGAGGTTGCTGTGAGCTATAATGCCATAGCACTCTACCCAGGGGGACAGCTTGAGGCTCTGTCTCAAAAAAAAAAAAAAAAAAAAAAAATCACACTACAATACAGATATTTGTACCAGAATGTTCATTGCAGCCCAATTCATAATTGCTAGGTCATGGAAGAAGCCCAAGTGCCCATCGACCCATGAATGGATCAATAAATTGTGGTATGTGTACACCATGGAATACTATTCATCCATAAAGAAAGATGGAGACCTTACCTCCTTCATGTTTACATGGATGGAGCTAGAAAATATTCTCCTTAGCAAAGTATCTCAAGAATGGAAGAAAAAGTATCCAATGTACTCAACTCTATTATGAAACTAATTTTAAGCTATCATAGGAAAGCTATAACCCAATTTTAGCCCAAGAATATGGGGAAAGGGGAGAGGGAGGGGAGGGGAGGCGGGAGAATGAGTGGAGGGAAGGTGATTGCTGGGATCACACCTATGATTTATCCTATAAGAGGGTGCATGTGAATCTTTCTAAATGTGGAATATAAATGTCTTAACACAACAACTCGGAGAATGACATGAAGGCTATGTTGGCCAATTGGATGAAAGTATTTCAAATTGTATATGGAAACAACATACTGTACCCCATGATGGTATTAATGTATACAACTATGATTCAATAAAATATATATTATCAATGTATATTAAAAAATACATTTTAGATGGTTACATTATGGCAACATCTCCATCATTTCAATAATCTCTGCCTCATAATGCGGGTGGATCATTCCACGTAAACTGTTGGTAGAGATTCTGCTTTCTTCCTATTTTATGGGTGGTACTTTCTGGGTTGTGTTTCAGAGTGTCATTTTATGACTCCCTGGTTGTAAGCGTCTGAGTATTACCAGGGCTTAAAGATTTACAGCCTATTTTAAACTCAGATAATGATGTTTAATTTGTTATTGGCTGTGTAAAGGTTAACAAAGAAATAACTCAAATTATCATCTCAGGGATAACACATTACAAGAGGGCAATTAAGCGCAGTACCTGGCATTACACAAAAGATTGGTATCTCGTTACAAGAGTGCAGATGAGTTGGGATTTCACAACACAGGAAGGGCACTCGTCACCACTGTCTCTCTTTGAATAAACAAATACAGTGAGTCCCACTTATCAGCACCGCGGAGTAACAAGTAGGGGACGAAAAAACTTTTCAAGAAAAGGAAAAGATTGACATGCAGCCAATTCCTTGCAGAGGAGCTAGCGAAGAGAGAGAGAAACTCAGCATCCTGGAGAAAATTAGGTTGACGTTACTCGAGTGAAAGATTAGGTTCCCTCTCAGTTATAAACAAACAACGGTAACAGGCAAGCCAAACAGTCAGGCAGCCAATCGGCCCTTGAGAAGGGAGAACAAAATAAATAAAAGCATCAAAGCCAAATCGTTATTAAATTGTCTCTGAAATGGAAAATGAAAAACAATCTATTGCCACACTCATTTTTTGTCTATTTTCTTCTCCTCAAGACACCTTTCCGTGATCATCTGGTCTGTATTCTGGGGATCTGGGTGCCAAGAAAAATATAAAGGAATAATATTTTTTTGAAACTCATCAGATAAAGGTGTATTTGAACGTCTCAGCCCTCTCTGACTGCAGTCAGCTACCAAACGTAGCTTATCTCAGGAAAATTCTCATTTGACGAATGTCCTATTTATCTCCCGCCAAGAGAACTTCCAAATTTTTTCTCATACGCTCATTTCCATGTCTTTACTTGTCTTCCCTCTACAATCTGGGTATCTCTACATCTGGGTCTTCAATTTCCTCTTTCATTTTTTGACATATATTCTGCTTTCCTTTATGTTCTTACTCTGGATTGTGTGTCTTTTTTTGTCATGGCCTCCCATCTTCCCACATAAACCTTCCCCCACATCCACATACGTTCCCAAATAAACCTTCCCCCACATCCGTGTGTTCCCATCTGTGAAAGTTCCTCCTCTCTCCCAGCCTCTCCCACCGCCATGTTCAGTCTGCCCACCTCCTTCTCTGTCTGGTTTTTCTACCATCAGCAATTCTCTATCTTCTTATCTTTTTCTTTGCTGCCCACCCCTCACTAAGGCTCTCTAGTCCCAGCTGCATGGCTCAAAGCCATTCTTCATTCAAACCAAGACGTCTAAACACAATCTCTGAGATAGACGTGTCCCAGTTCACGCAACCTCAGAACTAACTTCAGTAGTGCCGGCTACTCAAAACCAACAGGTCTGGCCACCCCTTGGCAGAAAACAGATCAGCTGGAAACTCATAAGCAGGTCATGAAAATTGCAGAAAACACAATTTTATGTATTACCCCAGGATATTTCTGGAGTCCTAGAAATGCCTAAGTTGTGGTCAGAGGAGAGTGTGGCATTTTGAGTCCTTACTCCCAAATCCTGCTACCACTGGGGACCTGGCACATGCCCAGCCTTCTGTTTGGCTTTCCATTGTCAAAAGGAAGCAACAAGGGGTTATGGCTACGTTACTGGACACCCCATTTTTTGGCTTGCCCCTTTATAAAGCAACACAGCTGCCAGCTACATCATCGCCATCATCCAGGGGCATTTATGAAGCACAGGCATATTTTAGGTCCAGTTGTGAGTCTTAGGGAAAGGCCTGGTCCCTACTGTCATCAGTTCTGTGGAAACCATCACCAGCAGTAATATTCACCAGGCCATATCATATGAGAAAAGTAAGACATATTCAACAACCAGCCTCTGTTGACACGTAAATAAACTCACTATTCATTAGTTCCCTTCATTAACTGGTTGTTTCTTGGTTCTGTAACCCTTACTAAATGGGATTGTTAGTATATCACAAGGAAGTATACATCCCAGCAGTCCTGACGGCCACACGAGGGAGTCAAGTGCAGACGACACCCTGTCACACTGTCACACGAGAACACCTGGGATCGAGGGATGATGCATTGGTTAAGCAAACTAACCTTGAGCCTTTGGAACTGAAGTATCAACAAAAGGATAAAATAAATTTGCAAATTGTTCTTCCCTGTGGACGTTAGCCAGGCGTTTGTTCTTTAGCCAACAACAATCAACAGGCATAACATAACCGTAAAAATGCCAGCCAGGGAGCTAATCCAATAAATAAAGAAAAATCCTTGTATTACGGATGCTGCTGATGGTTACGCTGTGGAAAGAGAGCAATGAGTTCAAATCAGAGAGTAGAGGTGGGGTGTGGATCGAACCTACCTCAATAAGGGAGCCCTAATTGCGAACACAGACTTTAGATGTAATTTGTGTCTTTAGGACGTGATTCCTAGCATTTGAACCAACCCCATGGCATTCAGGGTACCTAAAAAGGTGTGCTTAAAACACCTTTTAGATGCTAAGTGCCACACACTGTGCTTGGCCATGGCTCACCCGACCCTCAAAAAGTCATATCCTGCCAGGCAGTTTGTCTAGAATTGGAGGGGGATGGGAAGGTAGATATCAGTCAGTGTCTCATGAGACTGGCTCCTACCTTTCAAAAAAAGTTATTTATATTGAGAGATAATGAAGAAGAAGAGGAGGAAGGAGAAGAGGAAGAGAGAAAAAGAGGTTGATGGGACTAAATCTACCTGAAAGATTATCTGTTAAGGTATCTATCTCGACATCTCACTGAACAGAGATCTACATAATTACCAGATATTATTCATGAGTCCCCTAAGAGGTGGGTTTTTTTCCCTTCAAAATATCTACAATTTTGAATAGTCTTCCTCCTTTAAACATGGACCATGTATAAAGGAAAGTAAGTTTACTTCCATTTTTAAAAAAGGGCTTCTCTGCCTTCTTTCCCTTCCCCAGGCAGCCCCGAACTCAAGGCTGTTCACAAAAAGGGCAGCAGAGATAGGAGGAAGGTGGGTAAAAATGAGTGAAATACACAGAACTCAGGATGATCAGGGAGAAAGATAAGGCAGCTTCGTTTTCTGAATGAAACCAGAAAGGCCTGGGTACCATCCAACTTCAGCACAAACAAAGCAAATACAACTTCAGAAAAAGGAAACTAGAGATCCAGGGCCCCTTGCCCGAAAGCTGAATAGAAGGGGACCAGAAACCCAGCTCTGGCCAAGCCTGTGACCTTCTTGCCTAAGGTTACAGCAAGAAGTCTGCTGGGCTGGGGAGGTCCAGGCACAGAGTGGGCTTCCTGAGAGATGGATTTTATTTTACTGCTTGATTCTAGGAAAAGGGTATGAGGGAGAAAAAAATTTATTGATGAACTACTTTGTCATCGTTAAGAGTATTGCTGACACATTCCCAGCAGGCTCCCTGCCACCAAGCCAGCCCTGGGTCCATTGAATGGCTTCTGTAGCCCAGACATGTGCCCCGTGTTAGGGAAGGGGTGTAAATTACGCCACCCCAGCACTGGGCCGGGGCCAGGCACTTCTCCGAGGCGTCCTTTTGCGTCTGTGTTCTATCTCCCCACGGCCCTTGCCTCAAAGCTGGGGGGGCTCCTCAGAGAGAACATTAACACACAGAGGCTCCAGCTTAGAGTAAAGACTGCAAGGTAGAAATGGGGAGGGAATTAGACTTCTCTTCCTTGCAGGCTTTGGAGTGCTGGGTGAGAAATAAATAATGAGGGTAATAATGGGCTGGCTGCGTCTCTCCCCCTGGGTGCAGAGCATCTTCTAAATCAGAGTATGCACTCGGCGCCTGTAGCACAGTAGTTACGGCACCAGCCACATACGCCCAGGGTGGCAGGTTTGAACCCAGCCCAGGCCAGCTAAACAACAATGACAACTGCAACAACAACAACAAAATAGCTGGGTGTTGTGACAGGTGCCTATAGTCCCAGCTACTTGGGAGGCTGAGGCAAGAGAATAGCTTAAACCCAAGAGTTGGAGGTTGCTGTGAGCTGTGACGCCACAGCACTGTACTGAGGGTGACATAGTGAAACTCTTTCTCTAAATAAATAAATAAATAAAGTCAGGGTATGGCTGCTTGTGGTTCCAGATTCAATGTGGGAGCCAGTGAGGTAGCCAGCCGTGGAGAGGCAAGCAGGTGGCCCCCGGACGGTTCTCAGACACCTGTCACCTGAGCAAGGCCTCTTCCCTGTTTTCAGCCTCATTTTGCAGATAAGGAGTCAGGGGAAGGGGCAGGGTCCCCGTCTGTCCTCCACGAGGCTATTCTGAGCTGCTGCTACGCAACCACCCAAGAGTCTATTGGAAAGTTGGGTAAAATCGGAACTGCAGGCTTGAGTGACTTGTGCCATGACTAGCTAAGTACATACTGGGCACTGAGCCTCCAGAAACTTCTAGGCCTTCCTAGAAAGGAGGATAAATGTCCCTACCAGCTGCTGCTGATTCTTCCCCAGTCCTATCCAATCACTGCAGCTAAATTATTTTCTGTAAGAATTTTCAGAATTTCTCTGATGGCTTCCTCTTTTCTTGCTACATCTCCCCCCAAATGAGGGGGATGAAGGTCATTTACAATTACTTCTCTGTGGTTAAAGCCACAGGTTAATCAGTCTCCAACGCTGGAACTTCTGGAATCAGATGCTGCTGCAGGAGGATGGAGCCTGCATGGTGGTTTCTTTCCACAGGGGCCCTTATGGGTTGGGGACCCTCTTCCCAGCCACAGGCAAGCTCCAGTTGGAATGAGAAGTTCTTTTAGAAGCAACCCTGCAAGGTGTTCAGGGCAACTCTGTGAGGAGCCCACAGGGTGGATGTGAAGAGCCCTTAGAACACTCGGCCGGTAGCCTCTATCCTGGCTGAGCCACCCAGGCAGAGGTAAGGTACACTCGTGCTGAGGACTGAAAGGGCAAACGTTACTGACCCTCCCACCACTAAGCCACACGTCCTCTGATGAGGACCATTACGTCTTTCTCCTAAAAAATCATCACCCTGGCAAAACACCAAGAGAACAATTAGGGATTAACCAAAGTGCTCTCTCTTGCCAACCAGAGTTTGGACTCTCAGGGGACCCAGGGCCGTTTGTACCAAAGCCCTTTGTCTCTGAAACTCCCTCATTGTTGTTTTCTATCTCATTAGGAGAAGTGTTTCCATCCACTGCAGGGAGGACTTTCTCTTCTACCGTGTTTCCCCGAAAATAAGACCTACCCAAAAAATAAGCCCTAGCAGGATTTCTATGCATTTGTTAAATATAAGCCCTACCCCAATAATAAGACCTAGTTTGGGGTGTGGCTATGCAGCACATCTGCATAGCCACGCCATGCATTTCTGTGCGGAGTGGTAAGGAAGACTGGAATACCTTTTATCTGCCCCAGCTCCTTTCTCCAAGCTGTTCGCACTTGCGCGGGTACGCCTGTGGTAACTGTCACAGGCATCCTATTGCACACGTGCAAACGGCTAGGGGAAAGAAGTTCCTGCATCACTAGTGCCAGCCCCACCAACAAGGTCAGCTCCCCCTGTCAGGTTCCAGAAGATGATGACTTAACTGTATTTGAATAAATATAGATTGTTGTATTATACTTAATAAAAATAAGACATCCCAGGTGGCACCTGTGGCTCAAAGGAGTAAGATGCCAGCCCCATATGCCAGAGGTGGTGGGTTCAAACCCAGCCCCCAGCCAAAAAAAAAAAAAATTGCAAAAAAAAAAATCCCCTGAAAATAAGCCCTAGTGTGTCTTCTTGAGAAAAAAATAAATATAAGACAGTGTCTTATTTTCAGGGAAACATAGTAGGTGTCATTTAGATGTTGAATTAGTATGTTCCCCATGTCCAAAGTCCAGACAACAATAGTGGCATGCTTTTTTGTCCTTAAAAAACTTAAAACTACTCCAAATAAAAACCCACATGTAGAGGTCATTGTTACTATTGGTTCCAATACTTATAAATCCTTAATAGGCTACATTTTCTAGGAATATAGTTTTGACCCCATTGAATGATCTCTCTCTAAACTGGATAGCTTTAGTAAAATTATTTCAAGAAATATGAACAGCCTGGAATTTTATATTGATGCCCAACTTCCAAATTGTATCTGAAGTACAATTTACTTTGACTATTGGGATACAGCTAAAATCAAAGTGGGACTGGGTATGATGGTTCATAGCTATAATCCCAGCATTTTGAGAGGCTGAGAAGGGAGGATTGCTTGAGGCCAGGAGTTTACAACAGAGTGAAACCCCACCTCTAAAAACAGCTTTAGGAAGGTAGCCAGGCTTGGTGGTACACCCCTATAGCCCTAGCTATTCAGGAGACTGATGTTCTTGAGCTTGGGACTTTGAGGCTATCATGAGCTATGATCTCACCGTTGTACTCCAGACTGGGCAACAGAGTGAAACTCTGTCCCTAATTTTTTTTGTGTGTACAAATCAAACTGAATCAAATCAATATAATGCTGTCTTTAAAAAACTACCAAAATTAATCTCATCATTTTTTAAAATGCCGCAGTCCCCTAAAAGGCACTTAAGCCCTTCAATGTTCCAAATAGTAACTTCATAACCAAGGCTGAGAAATGGGTGTCCAACCTCACTCCAAAGTCCAAAGCCTATTCATAAAGAATAAAACAGAATTACCTTTAATTTCTTCATTTATCTAGAACAATGGGATCCACACGCCAACAGTCCCGTGAGACTGTTGGTATTCCTTTGAGGTAGGCAAGAGAAAAGGGGAAGATAATTGAGGTACAAAGAAGATGAACCACCTGCCCGGGAACACAAGTTCAAGGGCAAAAATCATATTAAAGTGCAATATTTTCTTTTCACGGTCCTTCTAGTAGGTCACGGACAAAAGCCTGTAGAACACTGCTAAGAAGTTACTTGGATATTAGAGAACAGCTGGGTAATTTTTTTAAGAGGTGTTTTCTACCTTAATGTCCACAGCAATCACTTCCGTATAAGATAGAGATGTTCTATGTCTAATAGAGTTTAAAGATGATACTTGGAAAGACTCATGCTTTGAAGTCACTGCTTTGACTGTGAGGATCAAAAGACTTCAAAGCATGAGTCTTTCTCAAAGTAGTCACAGTTTAATTTGCCATTTTAAAATGGTCAGGGCCTCCATGCAGCGGTCTCTGCTGACATTCTGTCTGATCTCTCCCCCCACCCTAGCACAAGAAAATATTCCCTTTCTGCAGAATAAAGACTCCTTTTCACAATGGGCTAAGAATCCTTGGATGGAAATAAATCCAGAATGGGAATAAACAGTTAAAAGATTCTCTAGGGCAGGTCATCTGCAAGCTGATCCAGGTGGTACTTCTCTGAAATGTTACTTGTAATTACATGAGGGATGGGAATAAAAAGTAGAAAAGAAAAAACAGACCCAGAGCTTTAATACACCCCTTTACCACTATTTTATTTTTTCTGCTTCCAGCCCCCCCCACACACACACGCAGGCTCATTTTACAGAGTAGTAAGCTATTGTGAATATACATATAGAATATCTCCACAACTCACATTCCATTTTTCTAGGAAACATTTTCCCACATTGCTACGCAGCCTCCATAATCCTTTCCACGGCTGTATAATTGTGCATAAATTGCTGTGCCATCGTTTGCTTAGTCGTTCTCCTCTTACAAAATATAACAAGTTGCTCAGGCCTTTGGTCTTTGCTATTCCAGATAATAAACAATGGAATGAACATCTTTGTGGATACAGGGTCTTTGGTTTGGGTTTGGGGGGAGTTTTTGTTGTTACATTATTCCCTATGAGTCTACATTTAAACCAAAAACTTTCCATACACTGGCTGATGAGAAAAGCACATTGCCCAGTTATAATCACGTTTCTGTGATGCCATCTCCTCGCCAGTACTCAGCAGGGAAGCTTCTGAGGCCAAATCAGAAGCCCACTAGCAAGGCTGATGTGGGTGGGAGAGGGCACCCTGCCAAGTCTTCCTCCCTCTATTTCTAGGAGACTGGAAATAGAATTTTAACTTCTGCATCCTGCCTCCCCAGAACCACAGTCATTGCTGTTCCCTTTAGAGGTCGTGGGACTCAGCAATACGAACAGAGCGGGACCCACTGGGCACTCATTCTGCAATCTGCTGTAGCTTCCATCGGAAAACCAGATTTGCATCTTCACCTTTACGTGAGATGAGAGCGTGGTCTTCTCACTAGAGAGGACAAGTGAGTCATTCTGTTACTGAAGGAGCGGGGTCCTCCAGGTGACCCCAGCAGTGAGGATAATGAGTTAATATACACAAGTTTTAAGACCTATTCTTGAGAAAGGAAATACAACTTAAAGAAAATTATTGTTTCTACTTGCTCTCTTGAGCCCTATTACTTCAATGAAGGTTTCATCTACGATCTGGTCATTTCCATTGTGATGTTTTCAAGTAAAGGATCGCGTGAACAGAGAGGGAGCCTCGCCTTTTGGTGAGTATACAGGACGTCAGGTGGCGGCGTGTCCTGCCCCCCACACTGACTCACTCCTCAGCCTCGAGTGCAGCCCTACACACCCCGTGTCCTCTGACGTTCCCCATTCATGAACGGTGAATCACTTGCTATCAGCTCCCCTTGAGAAACCAGATATGCAATTTGCTTCACGTCCTACCAGGGCTGTCATTAACTGTTTGTTCTCTTCTACGTCATCGGAGGTGTTTTTTTAAAAAATCGTCTAATCCAGGGTCCGTTTGTAAAAACAGAAACAGAAACCCGGATATGTAAAGAAATGAATGAAAACTAAGACAGCCCCACATAGAAAACAAAAGCACGGACGGATGAGTTACACCGAGACTATTAGAAAGTCTAAAAGGCAGGGACAGTCACTTTCTCCGCCTGGAGGTCCCAGCTCACAGGGAGCCTTCAAACTGTGGATTGAGAGCCAGGCTGCGATATTGGGACCACCCTGGATCATTCCTGGATCAGACACGGATTGTGACCCCCTACAGAACCATCACTTCACCATGCACTGAGAGCTTCTGGTGTTTATGCGTGTGGACACACACACACACACACACACACACACACGACCCTCGGAGAGGGCAGCCGCCAGTGACACACAAAAACCCCAGCCTGATGTAACTTAAAAAGCACAGGACCACAGGTTTCCCCAAAACATCATTTTGCCAGAGATCTCAGCGATTTTCCCGGAAAAAGAAGACATCACTGCATACTTTCCAAGTGAAATAGTTTCAAATGTCCTACATTTGGGCTGTTCGCAGAGGCTAATATTTCAATCCACTTGGGAGACTCTGTCCCCAATTCTGATGCAATCATCATGACCAGCAGGGCCTGGGAGATCTTCGAGGTCAGTATTAGTTTTCACCAGTTCCGCCCAAGATGGACTTAAGCGATACACGGGTGTGTGTCCGTTTTTCCCAAGCAGTATTTACAGCTCACAGCCTCTCCTTTGCTGCCAGGAGAAGGCCAGACTCAGGAAATCTATAAACAACCGCAACTGAGCCGAATGTCTCAGATTCACACATTTTCTCCTCTAACTACAGTTCCCTCCACACTCGTCCTCTTCTGCATTTGACCGATAACAGTGCAAAACACGCCCTGCCTTGATTACTGCAAGAAAGCTCAGCTCAGAGGGATCTGGTGAGGTCATGGTCCACGCCCATTAAGTTAATATTTAAGCCACTGTTTAAGAGCGAAGAGTCAGCCTGTTGGTGGCACAGAGAGACAGACCAGGTGGTATCTGCAAACTCAAGACAGTATTCAGCTCACCAGCCTAGCAAGTCAACAGCCAAAGTCCTCACTGAGATAACTGTAATTAATAGAGAAAAATTCTCTGTTGAAAGGCAGCTAAGTACTGTCAGGAGAAGAATTAAGGCTTCACATTTTATTTCTTCCCTTTTGCTTGAAATGTTAATACCCAAATTAAATTAGCAGCATTGGATCATCTTTGCTTCTCACATCCCAAGCATTTGTCTCCTTAGAAACTAAACAGAAAGGGTAAAAAAAAACAACAACAACAAAAAACTTAATATAGAAATACATAGTTTACTGTCTTTCTCTAGAATAAGCAAATGACCCTGAGCCCCACTCATCAACCTCTCCAAAAAACAAAACTCAAATACATTTTATATATAAAATCGCGGGCAAAAACAATACTTAAGCCAAAAAGGTTGTGATATTTTGTGCAGCACGCTCGCAAACTGAAAACAAATTTTTGATTGCTTATATATTCTGAAGTGTTTCCTGTCTACATATCCTCAGAACTCCCAGGAGCTTTCCTGGACACATGGAAAATTTCAAGTTGAGCCATTTTAAGTTATCCATGAATTAAAAAAAAAAAAAAAAAACATGGAGTGGGTGTTTGAATTTGTCATAAAAAAGGAAAAAAGTTATTCTGCTCTTTCTTTGCCTTTCCTGGAGTTCACAATAGCTGAACACGCTTTGCCCGTGATTTTTTATTATTTTTCAGAAAGAAGAGAATCACTTTTGTGCTAAAGCCAAGTATGAACAGACTCAGCACGTTCTATTGAAGTGAGCACCGGGGAATTCTTCAGGCAGAACTATGCGTGACGCTGAAGCCAGTCACAAATCAGATCACATATCATAATGATAAATAACCACAATGATAAGAAAGCAAGCACGTACTTAGTACCTACCCGCCAAAAAGAATTTTTTTAAATTATTTTAAAGTATTTAGCATAGAAATAATCATCTCAACGGTAGACAGCATTTACTGATATGCAAACAGTGAAAAAATACAAGCAACGTAGGCACGGGCTAGATTTCGCTTCTCCCAGCTGTGATTCTCTAAGACAGCACTGCCCTCATATTAAAAGTCTCCGAGCGTCTTGGCAAACCCCATCTACGTGGTATCTGGCATAGATAGCAATCATGCAACAGTAACAGCCGGGCAGAGAGGTCAAGAAATTCTGGAATGTTTCAAGTAGAGGAGTTGAACAAGTTAACTACAGAGCCGGGGATTAAACCACTCTGCAGGGAGACACCCTGGTCAGAAATTTAGTGACTGGCTTCGTTTCGTGAATCTCACATAAATATCTGAAGAGATCGCCGGTATCCTCAGCCAAGAGGAAAAACATGCATTTAAAGAACAAGGAGAGAAGCCAGAACATGAAATAATCATTTCACTGGACGCCCTCCACTTCAGATACTGTTGGCTGAAACTCCTATTAAGTAGGAAGAGAGAAAATGGGTGAGTGTGACTGCCCAGCCAGGAAGGGAAGAAACTTTGCTTTTATAAATAAACTTGTCACAGAGATAGGCCACACATCAGAAAGGAAAGTGAGGAGGACCCAAAAGGAAAAGGAGCTTGAAGTCATGGAGTGCCCCTGTCTCCTAACTAGGCTGGTAGAGAAGGGAAGGGGAAACCCAATATTAGCATTGTCTGGCCCCGGCATTTCCCCCCCTTCTCATAATATAACTTTGTGAATATGTTTAAGAGAGTGTCTGCTGTTATTGGTCTAATGAGCTAACTCTGAAATCTGAGCTAAAGACAGCTCCCTAGTGGCTGCTCACTGTTCCACAGACCGAAAGGAAACTCTTTTTCAGGGGCCCATCAGGGCGAACCACTGCTGACAGCTTGGAACGGCACAACACACAGATTTATTTCACAGACAGCCACAGACAGGAATTTAGCACCCTGTGCTGGCCTCCTGCTTAGTGGAGAAGGTGTTAAAATGCAACCATGCAGAGCTCTCCCTTGAACAAAACCCAGTAGCGACTAATCAAGCGGTCACCCGTTCCCGGCAGAAAACACCCAGCGACGCGCAGCTGAACAGCAACCGGAGGACGATCCTGACAGCTGCCGCCCGGCCGCCGCGCTGCAGCTTGAGAGCTGCCTGCAAGAGCTCTAAATATTTGGCGTGACCTTTCAACTTACAAATTAATTGATTTATAAACAACGGCAAATGTTATTTATTTATTTATGACATCTTGGAACGCCTTGCCTCGATCTGAGGGCACAGCGCTGGAGAGAACATTCCCTGGTGCCCAGGGAGCCGTCAGACCCACGGCGGGCAGCTCCTCCTCCTTAACCAAGGGTTCTGTGAATGCAGGGCTAACAGACCGGGGCCCAGATGGGCAGCCATTTACCTGCCCACACCAAAAAAGCCCATAAACATATTGTTACCTGCAGAGAATAAGGACGCGATCTTCATTTCCTATGTGTGCATGCAAATATAGAGATGTGTGATGGGTGCATACACGTCTGTGTACATCTGCATCTCTCTCTAACGTGGCCTTCCCTTCATCCTGGGAGCAAAAGTTAATAACTCCACTCTGATCAAGCACTCAACAGTGGATCAGTTTGGCTGTCTGGGTAAAGGCAAAGGACACCGATCAAAGCCTTGAAATTGCATCCCTGTCACTTGGGGTAGTTCCTAAGGAAATTGCATACCGTTGGTATTATTTACACTGATGATGTTGCTAATGTCACTCTTACGCATGCTACAGTTTCTTAGTTTTAGGCTGCATTTGTGAAAAAACCAACTTGTTCTAGTGAAAAGGAGAAAAAGGGGGTCCAGAGAAGAAAAAGGAGAAGACGAGGAAAAGAACGGTCTCCGTGTTGTCTGTGTTAGGAACTTGCCTCCCGTTCCCTTGTTTTAAATTCCGTTTCAAATGGCTTTAAATGCCGTCCTCACCTATTGGGTTCCTGAGAAACATCTGTCTTTCTCTGCCTTGATTCTCAAAGTCTGCCCATCATAAATACTCGTGGCCAGGCAGGACGCGTCCAGTGCTATACACATGGCCGCATAGCAACGGCAGCGGTGCTTCAGCTAAAACTCAGATCAGCTTCCCAGAGGTCTTTAACAAGCTTTATGGGATGGTGTCTTCCTTGGAAAGAACTGTGAGCAAGGATTGAAACTGTGTCTTTGCCAAATCAAGTCCACATTCATTCCTACCAGTCCCTGGTGTGATTCTCTAATCTGTCGGTAGTCTTCAGGGAAAATAACATTTATCTGGACTTTTTTTTTGTTTGTTTTTAATCAACATGTTATCATATTTCTGGGACCTGTGCACAGCCAGAAGCATCACATGTAACACCGATCATAAACTGACACCCAGACAAGCGTCCGCTGTTAGAGTGACTTCTCCAGAGTGGCCTGACGTCATCCCACCTCACTGTGGGAATCGTACAGCCTAAAAAGGAAGCCTTGACAGCCTAAAAAGGCTCGAACCACCCCCCACACACACACACACGCACACACGAAGCCTTGAAAACTTAAAGCCTCAGAAGGCTGAAGTGGGGAAAAGAAACTTCATCACCTGAGAAGCCAATTCATCCGCTCTGACTCCAAGACAGAAGAGAAAAATTCCTGCCCTGTTTATTTTTCTGTCTCTCCCACTTCTTCGCAGGCATAGCTTTTCCCTCGAGGTCTTGTGTCACAGATTTGAGTTAAAGGAATAGATTTTATTTTTGTCCTTGAAATCAAAAGGTGGCTTGGTGGAGAGGAAGTCACAGGTGTACCAGAGAGATTTCTGTGCAAGGCTGCTGGGGCTTGGTCAAGAGAAGGACGTTTGTTAAGCTTCACACATACTCACTAGTGGAGGGAACATTTGGGTAAATGTATTTTTAATTTACATAAAAATAGGGGTCTGTGGGAACACGACACACAAGAAAATACCATTGAAAATAACTAACTTGAAGTAGCTGGAGAAATCTGCCTTAATCCCAAATTAAAAATCACCTAAGTGATTCCTGATGTAGACACAGCTTGGTTCTCTCCCCCAGAGTGGGTAACTCCCATAGAAAACGGGCCCCTTCATTGACACAAAGTATGTTTGCATTCCAGGATGAAATCTACTAAGAAAAAGATCAAGTGTGAGCCCAGACGGGAGAAGGTTCTTAACTCTTCCACTAAAGGACATAGTCACCGTGTTGGGTGCGAGCGGATGCTCTGCCTCTGAGACGTTTTCCATATTTGCGGTGTTTGCTAAATTTCAAACAGGTGGTCCTAGCAAGGCAGGCAGATGAGAGAAAATACTGTCCCCGTCTCCCGCTTAGAGTGTACTGTGTACACTCCCAATGTCCCCACGCTGCCTACCTTTTCTGTGACGCATTAAACAAAGTCCTCTGTGGTACAGACCTTCTGCTATTCGCTCATTAAACAGTCACTGGTTCCTACTATGTGTCGGACATCATTCTAGATGTTGAGCATAAGCCAATGAACAGTGACACAAATATCCCTTTAGCTTAGTAGGAGGAGTGGGCGGGAGGGAATATAGGCAGAGGACTAACAAACGAGTGAAATTCCACATGTAACATCTTAGCTGGTGACGAGTGCGATGAGGCAAATGAAGTCAAGAAGGGGATTAGGAAGGGGTGCACTGAGGAGGGGTGTGTCACTGGGGGGACATTGGACTCAAACATCACGCTGAAATACACAGTCCCACTTCATAGATGTGGATGAACTGATGAGAAGGATTTCTCCTGCAACCTTACCAGGGGTTCCACCACTTTTTCAAGGAATATCTGCTGAGTGTCCACACGATGCCACACACGCCGCAGAAGGCAAGCGGGATGGTGTGGAGGCAGCTCGACCTCCTCTGGGCCTCTGGGCCTCTGCGCATCTGTCTTCTCCCTCCATTCTGCCCCCGACCCCTCTCCTTTCCTTCTTAAGGCAGAAACATTCAGAGCACCCCAATTCAGGATTGGGGATTTTTTTTCCATTTCAGACACCTCCAAGTGGCAACTCCAAGTGCTTCAGTTACAACAATTCTGGCTCCCTGGCTTTCTGACCCATGCTACCCTAAAATCCCATTTCTACTCACTATTTAACAAAAAAAAAAAAAAAAAAAATCAAGGCAAGCCACAACAAGATGACTCCACGCAATCTTGTATCACAGGTAAAAGAAAACCTTGTCGATATGAAATCAGACAGTGTAAAATTCTCTCCCCAAGGAGCCTGGCGTTATTACATCCCCCATCAATCACGGCACCGTTTCTCTAACAACTATATCAGATGCACCGTTCGGATATCGCTGTCACCCTCCAATCCGGCAGTCTCTTTCCCGGAGACCACGGGAGTCAGGTAGAAAACTACACCAGACCCACCAAAATCTAAACTCCTCTAAAACATTTCAAAGCCCTTGTTTGTGTCCAACAATTATCAACCTCAGAATTCCAGGATTTTAGCATGATGTGAAATGGAATTTGACCTGTACGTGTGTGGATGACCTGGACCTATACATCTATGAGAAAACTCTATGAGTTTGATATAGGCACCTATGGGGAAATACCACATATTCAATACATAATAGGATAATATGCTATTGACTGCATATACTTTAAATCTTAATTGATGAAAGATTAGCTCCTATTTCAGACATTCCATTTATAACAGGCAACAATTCCTCCAGCCCATATTATAGATCTAGGCATTGTCCCAAGTATCTAGAGATGATACATAGATAACCCAAGGGCCCAAATTCCGCCCTCTGATTTTACTTGTGGGGGAGAGAAGGTGTAGAGATTTTTAGGTTTTTGTTTCTTCAGATATTTCCAAAGTAAATTAAATTTATAAAATCAAACTTAAATGTAACTACTGGCTGAAGTTGGAGTTTGCTTTTACTTTATCCCTTGGCGCAACAGGGAGAAAATCTCTCTCTCTCTCACACACACACACACAGAGGGAGAAAGAAAGAAAAGTTGACTTTGAAGGTTTCAATTTTAATGTTCTCCCTTTGTCCTTGGCATTGATAACCCAAAGCAAGGGAGAGAAGACCTCGCCTTGGCCCCTACATAGAAAGTGCCTGCTGTACACCCTCCTTATGTCTGTTATTTATAATCCTCTGTAAATTCGCCCAAAAGTCATGAACTACATAATACTAATTCTTATAGGTTGACATATTTCCCTGATCTTTCATGAGCCACATGGGGAAACAGTTTTCTCCTGATCTGAATGAAGAAGAAAAACAGTGATCCTAATCAGCCATTTGCCCTTAGTGGCTTCCCTAAACAAATCTGGGAAAGCGCTTAAAGGCTTGGGAATAACCATGACCCTGCCTGATGCACTGTAATAACCCTACCTAATTATACTGATATAAAAACTAATTGGAAAGATAGCAAATGTCAGGGTAAGATGCAAATCGTAGGGTGTTAATTGCTGAACAGGTGCTGGAATAGAATTAAATGAGCATTCTGATTAAAAGAGTGGAGGAAACAAATGTGGACCCCCGATGCAAACTTGGCCGTGTGACTTCTCCAGGAGTCCATTCCACCAGGAAAAGGTCATGGTGCTGCGACCTCTGTTTTGTGACGGGTAGGCCAAGAAAATAATGGTGACCACAGAAGAAAAAACAATCTAGGAACAATATCAACAACATGACTTCCAGAACTGACAGCTACGTCTGAGCCAAAGAAACCTACAGTCTCTCTTAAGAGCGCTTCAGTACACAAATGAGCCCGAATAGAATCAAGAATGTGTAAGTCCTCACCTCTCCCCTGCCACAGGCCGTGCCCTTTCACCTTTAACCCCACCACCTCTAAGTACTACCATAATGCTGAGTACTGCTAGGCGCTCACCACCCATTTGAGGGTTGGCCAAAAAGTTGATTAATTAACTGAATCAATAGCATTGTGGGGGTTGTAACAGCATGAGAGCAAGCATGTTGGGGTGGGGTGACACAGAGAGTAAATCTGAGGCTCCAATTACTTTACGAGAGTCACTATTTATCGCAAATAGTATCTACTGATGCTTTGGCAACTCACACTACAAACTACGTATATATACACAGAGAGAGATTTCCTCCTTAGCTTGGTGGACTAATGAAGTCACAAGCTTCCGGAGACTTGGTCAAGCCTTTGGCCAACCGTCGTTAAATACCCTGATGTGTGTCAAAACCTAGACCCAAGGGAGAGGAGACCCTGGGGGCAGCAGTTTTAAGCACATAGCAGCCCCTTAGCTCTGGCCTGAGTGGCCCCTTCCTGACATCAAACACCCTGCCACCTAAAAAGCCCCCACCCAGAAGAAACGCTCTAGGTCAAGGCCCTAATGTTTTCCCCGACACGTCACCTCAAGTAACCTAGCAGGGAATTATTTCATTTCCAGGTATAATGCTGCAGCTTAAACATTTTTTTTCTTCCCATAGTTTGCAGTCTGGGAGATTTATGATGCCAGAAGCCTACACTGGCTCTTCGGTGCAGGGGGGGGGAGGTAGCACGGTCTTGCTCTGTTCTGCCGAGTTTTCTCACTCCACCCCACCCCAGTGGAGAACAGCCAGCCACTCCTTTACTATGCTCATTCCCATTTAGTTCAATGATTAAAAATAATTTTAAAAGTCAGGGTCTGCTGACCGTACACCATCCCGTCTACTTCGGTTGGGTTTGGGTAACATACACCAGCAGTAGCAGGGAACAGTCACAGCAGAATTAGCTCTTCTAACTCAGACCATGCCTTCTAAAGTTAGAGCATAGAGCTGATCAACCTAGTTTGCATTCACTCACTCATTCATTCATTCTTTTGCATGTAACCTATTTGGCCTCTACTCATACAAGGGCCAAAGGAAATAATACCACGGTTCCATCAGACAATGCTTCAACTCAGCAGTCCAATTTCAAAGTATAAACAGAGGGGGGCCCACATGCTTTAAGAGGGAAATGTGGTTACAGGAGGCAGGGGCGAGATCTCACCTTGTTTATTTACGCTTTTATAAGGACACTGAGAATGATAATAAAACACGATGGGAAAGAGAAAAGTTTTACACCAATAGAGAGAGGGGAAGAAATTTCTTGCTCTCTCCTCTTTGATCTTCAGAAAAGCTCACTTCTCTCCTGCTCACTCTCTCTTTAAGGAACAAAAATAAACCATCTCCTGAGTAATAAAGTCAAGACACTTGCCAGTAAAAATCGGTGAAGGTCATCCCTTCTGAGGGTCAAACGAATTTTAGACAAGCTGTCACGTGGGATCACGGTTCAGCACATTTCGTGAAATGGTTAAAAATAATAAAAAATGATGACGGTCATCGAGTTGTGCATTTTTTTTTTTTTGAAAAAACAAAAAAAGAGGCACAGAAGTCAAAAAGAAAATGAGAGAACCAGATGTCTGGAAGGAATGCCGGGAAATGCTTAAGGAAAAGATTTCTCCCACCCCTGAGCAAAAGCTTCCCCAAGGATCTTTGGAGACTCCCTGTCAGAATCTGAGGCTGATACAACATCATATATCACTTCTGCGTGAGTTTTGCTGTGCAGTTCTCGCATTTATTTATTTTAACAAAAAAGACCCAATAGGGAAAATGTCTTATAAAAAGATGGCAATTCAAAAGTTGACCTCAGCGTGAAGATTTCCCAGGTTCTTGTTGCACCCACCTTGTCTAAACATCCCAAAGGCACCAGAAGGCCGGGTGTGGTGGCTCATGCCTGGAAGCCCAGCACTCTGCCAGAGGTCAGTGAATGGCTTGAGCTCGAGTTCAAGACCAGCCTGAGCAAGAGGGAGACCTCCTCTCTACTAAAAATAGAAAAAACAGCCAGGCGTTGTAAGGGACACCTGTAGTGCCAGCTACTGGGGAGACTGAGGCAGGAGGATTGCTTGAACCCAAGAGTTTGAGGGTGAGGTGAGCCAGGCTAATGCCATGGCACTCTAGCCGGATGCAAAAGAAATTCTGTTTCAGAAAAAGACACCAGAAATGGGGTTGCTCTGAGACTAGATTGGAATAGAAGGAGTCCAGCCGCACGCTCAGTTTCGCCAGAAATAATACTATCTACTCAAGGGAGGAAAAGATACCACCATCTACCCAGCCAGAGGAGGAGCCCTGTTTTGGATAAAATAGAGCGTGAACAGGTGGGAAGGAAGAGGCTGTTCCCAGATGCAAATGGCCTCCCCGGGGACGCTTGGGCGGCTCCGAAAACAAACTCCGAATTCACACCAACATTTCGGTCTGGGTTCCAGGTCGTGTCACATCCTTTCACAGGGCCATGTGGGTACCCAGGCCTGGTCCTTTTCACGATCTGTTTGCTTTTACAGGCCACAGCTCACCAAAAAGCCTCCTCTGCCAAGGGATGCTTTAAGACTCTAGCGAGGCCACCCCAGGCATCAAGTTCCAAGTATTGCTCATTGCCAGTGACAATTACAACAATCTGAAAATGTTCCTCCCAGAAAAAAATACACTCTTTTTTGTTGTTACAGGGGTGTAAACGCCAGCCAATCTCTTTTGGCACCAAGTGCTATAAGAAGTGGCTTCCCTGTGCCACCTCGCGACAAAAACGCCCTCAATGAGCGTCCTCCAAGGACTGGCTCTGAAAGGGGGTTTTGCGTATCAGGTTAATGCATGCACTTGGCACGGCCCAACTTTCGCACCAAGGCTCTGGGGTATGGGGTGATAAGAGCCAGGTTCTGTTTGTTAACGATAAGGCAATTATTTCTTTGGTACTTCATAGCAGGAGGAAAAAAAATCTTACAGCAAAGATTCAAACAAGGATCCCAAGGGGGACAAGGGAACTCGTAGGTTGGAAAAGTTTTTTTTTTTTTCCCTTTCTCAGGAGCAAACAAATGGGCCATTGAGAGCCACAGAACAGCCAAGGCTAAGTTACGGACAAACACACTGTCAGTTGGCTCCCAGAGAAGCCCGTGATAACTTAGGGAGGGGAGGACAGGCAGCCAGAGGGAGGAGGAGAGAAGACAGACAGACATGAAATGAGAGGAAAGGAGAAAAGAGGATGAAAACAGAAGGAAGCAGAGAAGGGGGGAGAGAGAGAGAACAAAGGGGAAAGAGGAGAAAGAGAACACAATGGGTCTCATCTTCCCAAGTGTGTTTGGCGATTGCAACCTGTGAACTTGGATGAGTAAATAATACATCTTGTTTTCACTGACCCCTAACCAAAATTTACCATTTCCTTCCATGTTAAATGTAGACAAGGCACAACAGAATAGGTTCATGATATTTGCTAAACCATCAATGGGGTCCATAGCAAAAAAAATAAAATAAAAATAAAAAAAGGTTAAGAACCCCAAAACACTGGGAATGTAATGTTGGGACCGTATCAGGCTCCCTCTCACTTTGTAAGCAACAGAATATTTCAGAGGATAGTTATGCATGATTTTCAGTTTGGCAGGGAGATCCTTTCATTTATTTACGTGCTGGGTTGGGCTTTCTGCCTTCGGCCCAAGGTTTCTTAACTGTCCCTGGAACTCACTAATGTGCAACAAGTTTCGGCATTAAATGCTAGGAAGCTTTTAGGGAGTATTTCTCAGGGTCATCACATTTGAGTAACAGCTGAGAGTTCCACAGCTTTGGGGGTCGGGTCCAACATGGTAATTTTGCTCAACTGGTTCCCACTAGGCCTGTAGAACTCAGGGGGATAAAAAAAAGGTTAGGTTGTGATGTCCCAGAGAAACATGTCTCGAAAGACTCATTTTCAGTTTCCTAGTGGTGCAAATAAGCTGAGACCAAGATATACTTCTGACAGCACCATAATCAAAGCAATTGGGTTTCTTCTGCTCATTCTTCCTTGTCCATAGAATTCCATCATGGATTCCCGGTTCCAGGGCACCTGTGTTCAGGGTAGCCTGGTATCCAGAATTCAGTGGGCCACTGACCCCACGACCTGTGGGGTACCGTGCCAGTCTGCCACATGAGGAGAAGGAAGCTGAGCCCATGGGTACAGAAGTCCTGCATCTTGTTCTGGCATCATAGGGCCACCCCGCCCACCTGCCCGAGATGATACAAATTCATCAGTAACTCCAACCTGTGATACACAGGTACGTACGTTTATTAGAGCCCTGAGCTTTGTTTCAGAAGTTTCTAGACCAAAGCCTTCTCCCACCCCCTGAGGCAGGGAGAATTTACACCATAACCAGAAGCTACCTTTAAGCTTAAGTTGGGAGTCTTTAGAATGGGCACCACAATCAAAACCACCTGCTTTAGCAGGGGTTAAAAAATGAGGAGATGGACACTTTGACAGTGGCACAATTTTGTAAGATGTTAAGCACCCCTTCTCATCTGGATGTCTCAAAGAACAAGGAGGGGCTTGTTAAAGAGATCCTTATCTGTCCACAGCTCTACCTCCTCTGAGGAGGAGTATTTCTACCTGACAGGAGGGGTTCGGGGGCTCGAAGGGTGGCGTATGCCCACACGTAGGCAGGTGCCAGTCTTTGGGGGCACCACAGGTTAGGCACAGAGGGAAAGCAAGATGGACCCCAACCCAAACTGTACTCACTCAGGCTCTCCTTGCTATCTAGTTAATTTGCTCTCAATTGCAGTGATGAGAGTTAGGCAATTGCTTTAAAAACTCAGAAGCCACCATAAAAATAGAAAATTATTGCTTCCTGTCATGACCAAATATTAAACACAGTGCACACCTAATGACTCGATCCCTCCCCAGGGAAGAAGCTTTATGAACAATAAAATCCCAGCAGACTTCCACTGTTTGGGCTTAGAGGTCTCATTATGGGCTCACTGATCCAATACAATTTACAAGCTCAATGGACGCCACTTGAAGAGAGAACCGCCAACCCAGAGCTATAAATGAGTCACCTACAGTGAGACCAGCATTTCATTCCTCATCAGGGAATGGAGAGAAGAAAGGCAGGATGTAGGAGAGCGGCATTAGGGTGTGGGTTGCTAAGGGAAATGTTTGGGATTGCCTGATTGGGAGTCAAGATAAGATGTCTCCCTAGAAATGCAGGAGAAAAAGTGAGCGATTCCCCCCAAGCAGAGGGCAGAAAGAAAGGAGAGCGAAGGGGGGAAGGGGGATGGAGATAAGGGTGGTGGATTAAAGGGCAGCAAGGGGATGAGCAGGGGCTTTGGAAATTTGCCTTCCCTTTTCCCCACACAGGTTGACTCTCCATGACATCAAATTTTCAATGTTAGATTTTTTCGAAGTTCACTAAGGTATCCAGACACACGTCTAAAGGGTGGTTACTTTCCATTTCGTGACTCGCCATCTGGATGATAAAATGCGTTAGCCACCCTACATTTACTTGGGCAAGTGTCAAGTGAACAGTGAGCGTTCAATCGAAGTCAAGTCTGGCTCTTGTTCAAACGTCAGCCACGACCAGCCAGGGAGAGTGCAGCTTCTCCTTCACCTCTAACTCTGTGCAATTTACCACTCAGGCCTAAACAATCCCACATGTTTAAAGCGCTGAAGGAGACTGAGGAAGTGCTAAACAAAAGCTTTCAGGGACGTCAGCATGAAAGTGTGCAGGGGACGGACGGTGGACCCTAAGCAAAAGCAATCCAGGGGAGGTGACAAGTCCATAAAGCAGGGTCTAGACAGAGCATGAGACCAAGGCACCAGGAGGTGACAAAAAGGGAGGGAAGAGACAGAGCATGGGGTGGGCGGCAGTCTGGGAGGAGAAACCCATAAAGGGCAGGGAAAGGGCTGATGGATCCCAGCAATACTTTCTGCTCACCTATCTGCCTTTTAATGAATCTCCTAAATGTGAATCAACCCCTGTATAGAGCAGAAGGCAAAGATGGTAAACACCCAATAAGAGGAGGAAAAAAACACACACAAAAAGGGGTGCTGATTGCCTCTGGGGCCAACCATGGCCACACACCATCTCTCCTGCCCCTCCAGGCACTGAGAGGAGAGGGCTGTTGCTTTCCTAGTCTTCAAATAAGACACTGAGATTCAGATAAGCCTGCCAAATGAAGTACAGGACGCTCAGTTAGTTTTAAATTTCAAATAAACAATGACTCGTTTTTTAGCATAAGTATATCCCAGATAATACACAGGGCAGGCTTCTCCTAAAAACATGTTTCACTGTTTTACCTGAAATTTAACTGGGATGCACATTAGTTTAATAAAACACACATTCCGGGTTATCTGATATTCAGATTTGATGGCATGTCCTCTCTCTTTATTTGGTAAATCAGGAGACTCCAGATTCAAGGAGAGTAAAGAAAAGAATGAATGAATGAATGAATGAATGGCAGAGAAATAGCCAAACCAGTTGGGACGCCAGATTTTACTATCATCATTATCATACGACAGGGATAATAGCCACTCAGCCCCCAGCCTGCATGTCATAAATCTCTTTTCTGTGAGCACCTTACTTCTAAAGAAAATGCCTTTTTCACGGAAGAAACTGGCTACACACAAAATCACTGATCACGCATAAAATAAAACAATATTGGCCTGACCCACAGCATGTGCTAGAAAAATGATGAGCCTTCCAAACCTCCAATAGATCTTCCAACCCTTCAGCCCTGTTAGAAGTTTCATAACTCAGACACAACCTATGTCAATCTCCTAGTTTCTCTGTCCCTCCCCCTGCCAAGAGCACCTCAGTGTTATCCTGAGAGCTGGAGACCTTGTCCCTATTCCCAGCAGAGTCTTTGACCTACTACATAGCTCCAGAAAGGGCTGATTTTCAAGTGAGTTTTCTCCTCTGAACCATGGGATGACATCTCTAGTACGTAGCTAAACTGAGGCATGTCACTAGCTTTCAACTGGTCAGAAAACGTCCTGTGTAATTCTGCACAAAGCACAAAAATAAAGCTCACTGCTCATCACCAAAGAGCTCCATCTGAGCTTTATGGGAGGGGATACAGGTAGCTGCACCATTCACAGGTCTAATGGCTCCAACCCTCATCTCCCTGCCACCTTGCTAGTTCTCTTTTTTAAAAGTCCTGGCTCCTCTGGGCCTTAAAACAATGGAGGTGTGAGCCCCAAAGTGATGGCCTAAACCCAATGGTTCCATCCCTGCCATCACACCAGTGGGATTAGGAATTTCTCCCCTTAATTCCTCCTCAAAAGCTCTTGTCAAATGAGAGCAATTGCAGCATGTCTTGCCAGCTTTGGCTCCTTGGTGGTCTCAAGGGGGCCAGGATAGTTCACTGGACATTTTTGAGTTTAGAGAAAAAACTCCTGAAGGCCATCACTTTGTTAATGATCCAGTCCAGACCGATGAAATGCTGATACCTTGGGAGACTGGGGTCTAGGGTAGCTGAATGCTTCCCGAGTCTCTTGTCACTCAGCTGCTTCCCTTTCTGATCAAATGCCCTTTCTCCTGCAGCTGGTCAATATTTAGAAGAAAGCAACAAAGAACAATTCATACAAGTCCTAGTGGGTGGAACCCTAAGTCTGCAAATCCTCTACCGATAACGACCTTCTTATCTCCTTGGAATAGATGTCTCATTTCCCAACCATTTGTCCTGTTGCTCTCTTGGTTGGGTCAAAAATAGAGCCAAAGAACTTACCCACCCCTGTTCACTCAAATAGGAAAAGAAAGAAAATAGCTGGCATTTCTGGAAGGTCCTCTTTGGGTAAATAGGAAGTCCTATCATCATCTTTCCCAAGCTCCAGAACCTTGGTTCCTCCCAAAGCCAGTTAGACAAGTTTGAAAGAGAGGCCTTTTCTCAAGACAGATACCGATTTCTGATTTCTGCGCCATTCTCGCCCTCTTCTTACATCACCCTCTTCCTAGCAAATCTGCTCTGTAATCACATTACACAACTTTATAAATAAGAAGCTAGAAGTTGGAACGTATCATTAGCCGTTCTGAATAACCACGTGTGTCCCAGTGGTCCTCTGATTTCATTGGAAATTGATCCAGAGGTCTCAGGCAAGCACTCTGAATGAGAGCAGGCTCACGATGGTGAGCTGGTTTGGGTCTTTCCCCCTCTTTTCTAAAGAATTGTTTATAGATGGCCTGGATTCTGGCTTCAGAGTTTCTGCTCTCTCACGATCATCCAGGCTACTAAAAAATTCACAGATTGCCAGATGGTCCAACAGCAGGTCTTTGCAAAGAATCTGAGCTTCCCAGCGAACAAAGGGGATGTACTCACGGGGAGAAGTGGCGATGTTAGCAAAAGCTCTGGAGCGAGGTGTGTGTGGAGGGAAGGAAATGGGCTGTGAAGAGGCAAGAAAATGGATTTTTCACCTCCAGTCACTGATCCTGAAGTATTTGGCAGGAAAAAAACTGACTTCCTAATAGGTTCCCCTATTTCCATTCTCTGCTCTCTAATCCCTCCTCAAAGCTAGCTCTCCAAAAATACCAGCCTGAGCTTGACAGTGGCCTCCTCAAAAATCCTCCTACCTCTTCCATCACCAACAAAATGTCAGAGATACTTTTACACCTGGGCATAGAAAGGCCTCCAAAATCTGGACCCAAATCATCTTTCCAATCTCTCTTACCAGTTCCCTTCACCCACATTTAAGTATCTCTGAAACTATGAGAAGATTGAAGAAATTCTTTCCTCTCCATGATGAGTTCCTACCTTTCCCTCCTAGGATTCTATTCAGCCCTAACTGCACGTGTTCAAGTTACAGCCATCACCTCACCTACCTCTGCCAAGACAGAAATCATTCCCCCACCCCCGACCCTCCAAAGTTTTATTCCTCTATGGTACTTTTTGCATTCTGCACAGCTCATAGTTACATTTGCTCACCCTTTGTTTTTCCATGTAAACTATAAGCTCCCAATGGGAAAATTTTATTTTTTATTTATTGGCTGGGGGCCAGGTTTGAACTCGCCACCTCCGGCATATGGGGCTGGCGCCCCACTCCTTTGAGCCACAGGCACCACCCTCGATGGGAAAAATTTATGTGTGTTCAATCTTAATACCCCTCAAACCACCTTGCAAGGTCCAGGACCTAATAGGCCCTCAATAAATATTTACAGAATAAATAAGGATTCATTCTGCTTTACAACCCTGCATATCCGACCTTGTCATCATTTTGTACCTACCTGTCACAGGAGGTCAGATCCCTAAGCAGCTCTCACCTACAAGCAGTTATTGACTAATACAGGAACAATCCTGTAGGAGCTGGCCAAGGGCTTAGTCAGCCAAACCCTTCAATGCTTGGCAGCCAGAGATTAATGTATTGACTAATACAGAGGAGGCCAAAAGAATGTATACATATTAGAAGGGGGGGAAACTACATTAAAATCATAGTCCTTAATGTCTACCAATAATTGTCATCATCTTGTATCGTATGTCTTACATCCCTTATAATTGCAGAGGTCAAACATGACTTGAGTATTACAATTTTAATACAGATTTTTCTTTTCTTAAAATGTGTATACATTTTGGGGGGTGCCTTCTGTAGAGACTGAGCTTCTACAGTATCCCAGCCCCTGCATACACAAGATGTGACATGCCGAATGATCACTGCTCTAACTTTTTTTTAAGCATTTGTCCTGTCACACGCTATCTACGTACTTTGCATGCATTGAAGTATTTAATACAAACAACTCAAGGAAAGAGGTGGCTTTATATATAACACCCTCACACAGCTGATAAATATTGGAATCAAGACTGAAATGCCATATGGTCTGACATCTAAGATTTGTAATAGAGTCGGAGACGTAAAGGAAGCATAAATAGGTAAAAGGATAAGAAGATCCACGCATCGGAACACTAATAGCCATGACACGATAAATGACAAATGAAAAGACCTTTGCTATAAAAATCTATATCTTTGATGATGTAGAATCTGAACTAGGTCTTGAAAAAGGGATGGTAGTTATATTGGGACAGAGCGTGGGGCGGTGTTCCAGGCAGAAATGCTGTGCACAGAGGGAGAAAAGAGGGAATAATCTCCTCTCCTGAGTAAAACGTCTCAAGAATGGAGGAAAAAGTATCCAGCACGTCTATGAAACCTACTTATATTTATTCATACTTTGTTATGAAATATAGAACACAACTATAGCCCAGGACGAGGAGGGAAATGGAGTGGGAAGGGAGGGGAGAGGGGAGGTTTGATAGAGGGAGGGTAAAAGGCAGGACCACACCTATGAAGCATATGACAAGGGTACAAGTCAAATCTGTGAGTGTAGAACATAGATGTTTGGCACAATAATCGAGTAAATGAGGTGGAAGCTATGTTGATTGGTTTAACGTAACCACATTAGATTGTATAAAAAACAACAAACAGCACATTGTACCCCACATATGCATGAATGTATTCATGATCTATGTGCATTTGACTTAATAATAATAATTTAAAAAGATGAGATAGTCAAGGTCTATGTGATGGAGTAGGTGGTTCACACAGAAAGCGTGGGACTAGAAAGTTGGAACCCGTCTACCATCCACTTACTTAGACTTCAGAGCACTTCTCAGTTGGTAAATAAATGTTTGTGTGATTATTTAAGTTGTTTGTAGACTATGGGAAGAGGAACTATGCCTGTCATATGCCCTACTGATCTCGCACAGCCATTCACAAATTCTTAACCAAACCTAAGTAATAACTAGGTGAATGAATGATAGAATGAAATCGTGTCAAATCTGAAACAACCTAAACGCCCAGCAACCCAGGAATGGATTAACAAGGGGTGGTATATATATGGTGTGGAGTACTATTCAGCCATAAAAAAGATGGAGACCTTACATCTTTTATATTAACCCAGATGGAGTTGAAACACATTCTTCTTAGGAAAGTATCACAAGAACGGAAAAGCAAGTATCCAATGTGCTCAATACTAATATAAAGCCAATAGATGATCTAATACATGCCCACATAAGAGAAAAATCCCCAATTCAAGTTGGGGGAGGGGGAAACGAGGGGGAAAGGGGGATTGATGTTCTCCCACTTAATGGGCACAATGTAGGGATGTATGTCACACTTCTTGGGTGTGGGACTCAATGACAAGAGAGACTCTACCACAAATGCAAGCATGGTAACCGAGTTGTTTATACCCTCGGCGTAACCTGAAATTAAAAAGAAAAAAACGCTGCAAGTTTAGGGAGGCTACTTGGCCACGGGGAATAGGTGTAATTCTTAAAAACAAACTCAACTACAAAAGGGAACTGCATCACTCTCCAGCCCCGTCTCTGTAGTCGCAGGAGGAGAGTCATTTTCTTGGACAAAATTCTGTTTCTTTCTTTACCACTCGGCTCTGGCCATCATCCAGTAAAGAGCTTCAATCCATAGGGACATTTTCTTTCTAGAACAGAAATTAGCAGAGCCCCTTCTCCTACCTGTGTCCCCCTGACCACAGCCGATGAACTCACAAAGGTTTTGCCAGGAAACAAAGGCAGGCAGGCGTGAAAGAATGATGAACTCACATCAGATACAGAATCTGTGGTTTGCGGGGGGGGGGG
>NW_003852469.1:4044128-4071932 GCF_000181295.1 Otolemur garnettii | reverse complement strand
GGGGCCAGGCTTTTGTTATATCTTCACAACACCAGGTCCCCCTCACTGAGGATGGAGAGTCAGGGCAGAGAAGACATATATATTAATAGCCCCTGTGAATTATTGATGAGCAAGGGTGATGAATTAGCATGCCTGGTCCTCGAACCTGGGCCCTTGGCTAGATCAGAGACATTGAGAGCTGAAAGGCAATTGTAAAGGTCACACATGAACCCAATGCACTTCATTTTACAAATAGGAAAACTGAGGCTCCGAGAGGCAACTCAGGGCCACTGTAACATTAGATAGCTGGCTAGAGAGTGACCCAGGGCCAGATCCTGCCCCGTCCTGCTGCCCTGCACTCACTCCCTGCTACCAAGGCTGGCACACAGTGGGAGACTCGTACAATGTCATTATCAAATGACACCCGCCTTTGCCAGAGGACAGATTCTTCCAGAATGTTCCCATCAGGAGTTTTTCCATATCGCACTAACCAGATCTTTTCATCTTCAACTTCAAATTCTGGAATGTGTTTCCCTCTACTGTGCTAAAATTGTTCTCGGTAACTTTTACCCATTGATTGAATCCTACTTCACTGACACTGGCTATGTGACCTTGGCTGAGTTAACTAACTCCTTAAGACTGATTTTTCCAACACAATTATATTTGAGTGTGGGGGAGGAGGGAAAGGGGAGAGGGAGGAAGGAGGGGGGACTGGGAAGCTCTCACCTAAGGGCACAATGTAAGGTTGTACAGCTCAGCCCCTGGGTGAAGGGCTCAACTACAACCTGCACTTCACCGAACAAATGCAAACAATGTAACCTAATCACTTGTACCCTCATATCAATCTGGAATTTTTTTTAAGAGGCTTTCTTTTCCTTTCATAACATTGGGACTTTTATCAACAATTACAATTAACTTAGCACAAATTTCTTAGTGCAATGCCCAATGCCCAGTAAGTGCCAATTAAATGTTAGGTAAATGCTCATTCCTGGTCTTATCTCAGAGCCAGGATTCTTCCCGCAGGAGGTGTCACTGATGACAGATGTGACTTGCCCATTTCCTGGGAAAGGAAAGGAATGAGGGTACTTGAAACAGGCCTGAGTGGCCCAGGACCACAGAGTATGCTGCGCCTTGGGGGCGGGACACAATTATAAGAGGGACTTTATCTAACAAAGGCAATCAGTGTAACCTAATTCTCTGTACCCTCAATGAATTCCAAACAATAGAAAAATAAAAAGATAAATCCCCTCTAAAACTCCACTCCAACTACTATCCAAACACTACTTCCATGCTAAAATGTTTTTTCTTTTTTTTCCCCGTTTTTGGCAGGAGCCAGGTTTGAACCCACCACCTCTGGTATATGGGGCCAGTGCCCTACTCCTTGAGCCACAGGCGCCACCTCCCATGCAGAAACAGAGAGTGACATTATAAGCAGAGTCTACACCACAAATCAAGGACAGATTACTATGAAAATGGTTTGATAAATTAACAAAAAAAGGAGTGTCCCAAGTGTGGAGGATCGGTGCATCATTTCCCAGCACGCGTGACAGGTGGGGAAGGGCTTTCTTTCCGCTCCGTAATTCTCTAAACCAATGACTTTCAACTGTGTGCTGTGAGAGGATCTTAGATGTGGCTTAAAATTTTTTAAAGACCATTAAATTATTTTTGAAAGAAGTTCAAAGCACAGTGAGTGTATTCTTTTTTTCTTTTACTGTTTCTTTTTTATGTGTGATCAACATCATTTAAGTGTGCCGTGGAACTTTAGCTAAAGGTTCAAGTGTGCCGTGAGATAAACTAGGTTGAAAGACACTGCTGTAAAAGCTCCCATCCCGCAAAGAACACTTCACCGGAGACAGGAGATAGCACTCCAGAGAGAGAAGTTAACAAGCATGGCCCAGAGGAAAGAAGACCCAAACATCCACTTCCATGGAACAAGGTCATCTACGAGGCAGAGAGTGGCAGGAAGGGCCCATGAGAAGCCCGGACAGGAGCTGAGATGAGCAGGTAAGGCTACCCAGAAGGCAGCAAACAAACAAAACAAAACAAAACAACACAGCCCCACCCATGAAGATGGCTTCTAGCAGAAGAACAGAAAACAAGGAAAATAGCGAGGATGTGGAGAAACTGGCTGGGTCGTGCAGTGTTGGGGAGACATAAAAAGGTTCGGCTTCTATGGAACACAGTACAGCAGTCCCTAAAAAACTGAAAATACAATTACCATGGGATCTGGCAATTCCGTTTCTGGGTCTATAATCACAAGGACTGAAAGCAGGGACTAGAACAGATATTTCTATGTCCCACGGTCACAGCAGCAGTAGTTCCAATAGCCTAAAGGTCCTAGTAACCCACTGTCCTTGGCCAGATGAATTAACAAAATGTGGTCCGGGATGGTGCCTGTGGCTCAAAGGAGTAGGGCGCCGGCCCCATATGCCGGAGGTGGTGGGTTCAAACCCGGCCCTGGCAAAAACTGCAAAAAAAAAAAAAAATGTGGTCCATACCTACAATGAAATACTACTCAGCCTTAAAAGAAAGAAATTTCTGACACATGCTGTGACAGGGAGAATCCTCCCTCGAGGATGTGAGGCTCCATGAAAAAAAAAAAGCCAAATGCAGTCTGATTCCACTGATGTGAGGGGTCCAGAATAATCAAATTCATAGAGACAGAAGATAGAGTGGTGGGGGCCAGGGCAGGGGGCACAGGGCACAGGGAGTTGTTTAATAAGTGCAGAGTTTTGGTTTTGCACGACAAAAAAGTGTTATGGATAGATGAGGGTGATGGTTGTCCAGCTATGTGAATCTATTTGATGTCACTGAACTGCATACTTCAAAATGGTTTTAATCTGCTAAGTTTCGGGTTACATATATTTTACCACAATGGCATTTTTTTAAAAAAAAAATGGAAAATAATGTCAGAACTCCCCTCTCTGCCCCCCACCACAAACAACTGAAGCCCAGATATTTTTGAGTAAACCTTGGGATGGTAGTCATTCTGTTATTCATTTTGCTTCTAGGAAAAAAAAAAAAAAGACCAAATACATTCAAAATGGTCCTTCTGGAAACAGAGCTCAGAAATATTTGAGACCAATATCACAAGACAAAAGACTGAGATATTTTGCATTTGAGTAATACAGTGGACCTGAGTTTTTGTTGTTGCTGTTACTGTGTTTTTGGGGTTTTTTTTGCAGTTTTGGCCGGGGTCAGGTTTGAACCCGCCACCTCCGGTATGTGGGGCAGGCACCCTACTCCTTTGAGCCACACGCACCACCCCTATTACTGTCATTTTAATAGAAAACACCACACCACGCCCAGGGTGCACATGAATGGGACAATCTGCAAAAACTCAAAAGGAAACTTTGCCCTCTCTACCCATCTGATGTTTTATGGGGCCTGCAAGGAGTAATAAGGACTCTCATTCCTCCTCCCATGTCATTAAGACTGTCCCTAAAATCCTCTCCTCATGAATCACCGAGTTAACCTCAGAAATCCATGGATATTCAGAAGAAGCTTCCAGAGAGAGGAGAGTTTGAAGAGAGCACAGCTCACAACAAACAAGGCTGAAATAGGGCTCCCCCCCCCCGCCCCGAAACCACAATGTAATCAGTGCGAGCCTGTTTAGTTTTATGTCCCACACAGGTCTTTGTAGACAAATCTAGGCTGAAGACCATTGTTTTTGTATTGTACTATTCTGCTTTGGGTTTGTCTGTACAGGGACTCTGGATTTTTGCCCTAAAAATTAATCAACATAAACACTACTCCCCGCCCCCTCCACGCACACACAGGCTCACACTTTCACACAGAAGGCAGGCTCTTCCAGCGGCCCCTGACTCAGCAGCACGTAATGCAGGGCTGTGCATTGGCCTGGCTTTTGGGAGAGGGGCGTGGTTGCCCAAGAATTCACAAAAGCATGCCAGAAAAAAAACAACTGAAAATGAAAAACAAATTTATATTTCTAGAGAGATTAAGGCAGGGAGTAATTTAGCAGGGAAAAACCCTCCAAGTCTGGGGTTTAGTCTTGGGGAAGTGGAGAACTACACCCTTAAGGGGAGAGCCTTTATTATAAACTCCAAAGCTTTTAATTAAGGGACCACAAGGTAGGGCAAGCTATTTGTTATATTGCAAGTGGCCTATTGGAAACTGAATACCTACTGGGATGTGGTCACAGGAACACACTAAATAATCAAGTTGTTTTGTGTTTGAGCTGGAAGCATCTCAAGTTGGTGTGGTAAGGCTGGCTGTCTCATCCCGATCAAAAACTCCACTTGGCCATTGATGACATTAAGGTCATGTCCAAGATGAGAACTTTTTCCCTTCCCATCCCCCTCTGTGTCTTTGATTAATAAAAATGGAAATACAGCTGCATTATTACTTGTTCATTACAGTCTGGGAGGCAGAATCTTGCCAAACCCTGGGATTACCCAGGAAAAAAAATAAAAGAGGCCCATGGTGGCAAAAAGTTTGGGAGCCATGCGTGTGCCTCCCCTCCCTTCCCCTGAACTTGCACAATTCCAAGGGAATAAACAGGCTTCCCGGGAGCCGGGGCTGGAACGTACCTGATGTGTAAGGAAAGTTGAGAAGGGGTAGGAGATAATTAGTGGGCATTATAGGAACAAAGGCTAAAGACCAGAGTTCTATATTTACTGAGAGGAAATCCAAATAGACGACTTTGCACCCATTTGGTGCTTACGAGGGAACTTGACACCTCCACGTTGACAGACATTGAACCCGGGGACCAGATGCACAGTTCAACCAAACCCCTGGGTGGCACAAAGCTCCCTTCCCACCTCCAACAAATAGAGGCCAGACTCATGCCCTTTCCCTTCCAAGAATGAAGGCAAGAAATGGAGAGGTAAGCCCCAAAGACATTCGGAAGCAATAAGACAACTTTTCAGTGAGGAAATGATTACCTTCGAATGAAAGCCGTACCCAGAAGAAAGCGGAGCGCATGCATCTGTTTATAATAAAATGGGTTCTCTTAAAACCTGATACTGGTCAATTTACTGTTCCCTTTTGTTGTGCATTTCCACATGCAGACCCGCAACATTTCGGAAGTAGCTTCTATTTCCAGCAACGCAGAGGCCACACTGGGCTGTTTTACTGGATACAGGAAGGTAAAAATACCTGCCATGGTCATACAGAACTCCACGATAGACAGCCAAGATGCAGTCCCCACCACCTCAGAACAATTTAAGGCATTCCAGCACAAACTATGAGGCGCACCCAGTGTGAAAACCTTTTCTTTCCACGGATGTAAAGAGACTGCTTTTTTGGCAGATGTAACATGCGTCATGGAGAAAGAGAACGTGAGCACATTCAGCTTTGCTGGGAATGCAGGTTACACGCAGTTCTTTAAAGTAAGAACCTCTGTGACGCACAGAGTCAGTCCTTTAGGCGTGCACCCAGGAGATGCAAGGTGCAGGCCAGCGCGCAGAGGTTGGCAAACATTTCTAAAGCTGGTTTACAGGGGATTTATTACAAGAAAAGGTGTAACAGGCACGAGGTCAGAGGACCTGCTAGAAAGAGGAGCTAAAGTTAGTGAAAAAGATCAAAGATTGGTGAGCTCAGTATGTATGGTGGAAAGGACAAGATCTGAGTTTAGGCAGCTTCCCAGATGCTCCCAGTTCCTCAGAAGATCTGGGAAGTAGAGAAATGAGTAGGTTCCACTCGTCAGGGAGGACAGAGAGAGAGGATGATGAGGTTGTGGCCGTGAAGAGCAGCACAAGTCAGGAGCAAAGACAGATACCAATGTGAAGCCAGCAGACAAACTCATATACACCATGCAAGAGAAAGACTCCATTTAATTCAAGTTGGGAGGTGGGGGGAGGAGAGGAAGGGAGGAGGAAGAGGGAGGGGAATTGGGGTGCTCCCAGCAAATGGGCAGATGGGAGGGTATACAGCACACCTCCTAGGGGTGGGACACAACTACAACAGGGGCCTCACCTAACAAATGCAAACATTGTAACCTAATTGTTTGCACCCTCATATTAATCTGAAATTTTAAAAAAAAAAAAGTAAAGAGGGCTGTGCCCCAGGCAGCTGTGCAAGTCTTGCCACCACTCTGGGTTCAGTTTTTTCATCTATAAACTGAGAAAGATGACTGACCCCAGAGTCTTTGCAATTTTGTATATTTAAGCTTCTCTGCACTGTCAAAAAAAAAGAGAGAGAGAGAGACCAACCCCAAATAGATCCCTAAAATGCCGTTCGCCAGAACTTCCCAAAATAGCAAAGACACCATCCACATCCAACAAAAATTTTACAAGTATTTGCTTGTCACCCTCATCCAAGCATCTCAAAGAACACCGCAAAAGTGCCGAAATCAGCAGCAGCCCACAGTGCCACCCAGCCCACCATTACACCTCTGAAGATCAGAGCTGCTGGGTGCTTTGCCCAAGGTCAGAAGCTACGGCAGGATCAGAATTCCAGCCTCCTCAATTCCTAAGGCTATGCTATACTTTCGACAAAGAAACCAAGCTGGCTTTCTGGGAAGAATGCCAGAGGTTCCGTTCTCCCTACTGAGAATTCGTTGGAATATTGGAATAACAACTTTGGAGACTGTGGTCTCTCCAATCCATTTCAGGACCTGGCTAGAAATACGAAAACCCAAAGAAAGCAGCAATAGGGAATTATTCCGTTTTTTAACGAAAGAGAAAAAATTAGGGGTGGGAATATGGGGTTTCTTAAAAATTACATGATTGCTGGAAGTTAATTTGGTATTTCTTCGTTGGTTTGTAAGTTCTGTTTCCAATCACAAAAACAGACAGCTGAGGATGGCTAAATCACATTTCAGTGAATTAGCATCTTGTCCCAGAGAATCTTACCCATTCTGAATATAACAGAACCCAGAATGCAACTCTCCACGGTAGAAAGAAATCTCCCTTGGTGCAACAGAGAGCTTGTCATAATCCTTAACGGTAATCTAAATGGATAGTGTTCAACTCAGCAGCAATCCCTGAGAATGATAACTTGGGGTATACCACCTCTTCTAGAAAACTGATTGAAACCATACCCTGCCAGAGGAGAGAGACAGCATCATTGACCATCCTTTATCCTATACACCCCTTATCAGGCCAGAATTAGGGTACCTGAAAGAGAATCCACTGTGGATTTAGAGACACAGGTTCCAAAGGAAGATTCGGACTTCTTCCATGAAAGGCCAGCCAGCAGGAGATAGCCCCTGTTGGCCCAGCATACTGTGTTCAGAAAACATGAAACCAACTTTGCAGCAAAGCCCCAAGTGATCAGTCCTCAGGGTTGAGTTCCATGAAGGAAAGAAACCAAAAACATCTTTTTTCCCCTACCTGTCGATGATGACAGGGTCTGAAGGAGTCTCGTTTCGGTTTCCACAGCTTTTCTTTTCACAGCATCGACTGCAGATCGGGAAGAAGCCAGAAGAAATTAATTTGTTAAATCAAGAAACTTTAATGAGCACACAACGTAAGAATGTTCACCAAAATGAATCTGTCCAAGGTGGCTTCCCAACTATAAACTACTGGAGGGCAGAATTTCTGACCATGTTTTATAAAAAAGCAAATAAGGTGAAAAACGTGGACCCTGAAGCCAAAATATACTCATTCCGATTCTCACTCTGTGACTTACAAGCGGGCTGATTCTCGGCAAATCACAGCTTTCCCAGAAGCCATATTTATAATCTGAATCTCACATGATTGGATTTTAAAATCTACGAGGTAACTTCCAGTTTGGTGTTCTATTATTTTATGAATGTATACATTAAGTCTTCATATCTCAATAAATATTCAAAAAAAGAAGGGAAAGGAAAATGTATAAAATAGACTACAAGTAGCTGCCTATGCTATTATACATACATAAACTGTATTGAAATCACATCTTTTTCCAGAGAACTTGGTGCACGTAATATTTATTCATTCACTCATTTCTATCATTTTAGAGAACTATGGAGTACACTTTCACACAGGAAGAAATAAAGGCAGAGAGATGTAGAGTGGTATCCCCAATAATTTCCACCAAGTCTGAAACAGAAGTGGCACTCTGCCATTTCTAAGTTCCAGTCCTGAAAACTCTACTTCCCAAGACTTCCTCCCTGCAAATCACTGGGTACCTGGTGGACAAGCCCTCAATAAATGCTGGTGGGATTAGCTGAGGGGATGAGATAAAGAAGACCCCCTAGATTCTAGGGCCTAGAGGAACGATAACAGATAGAAAGTACTCCAAAGGTGAGCAGACAGCAAACCAATGCCATCCAATGGGTATCTGCTTGAAAGACCTAGAGACATGGGGAGACCAATGGAAGCCTGGTGGTAAGGAAGCACTGGGGAATCAGTATCCCCCCCACACACACCATGTTACCCACGTGCTGCTTGTTGGGGCCACAGACTTCTGAATACCTCTTGGCTCATTCCAAGCACGTGGGCCCCTATTAGCTGCAGCTGGTTAAGGATACGGCCTTGATGTAGCTTCTCAGAAAATCATTTTCACCCACCCCGGTTGGAGAATATGCCTAATGAATGGTAATAATCACCAAGTTGTATGTGAGTGCTACCCTTCCCATGACCGTTTCTCTGTAACTTAAGTGTGACGTAGTGCCCCAGAAAGAGCTGTCCTGAGAGCTGGGGTTCTGGCGTCTAAGCTATCGCCAACCAGCTGCATGAATTCAGTCAAATCTCTCTAACCCCTCTGGACTTTTTCTTTCTTACATATAAAATGAAAGTGTCGGGTTAGATTATCCCTAGAGTGTAAGTGCGTGTGGCTCTGGGATCCCATGAGGAACCTTTAGCCAAATGGCAGCAGGGACCCACAGGCCTGGCACCAGCCCGGTCCTGCATTTGCTTTGTGGCTCCCTGCAGTCCGTCTGAGCCCTCTCTGATCCTCTGCAGAATTAAACAAACTCAATGATAGTAATAATAACAAATATTTTTAAACATTTTAAAACCATTTCATGCAGGGACGTGTGGATTAATCGGAAAACAATTCTACCATCCTCAGAAAGTGAAATATACTTGAGAGGTGCTAAAATACGTTCACGAAGCGGGCACGATTGAATTTAATCAAATTAGTAAGAAGGAAAAGAAAAATGGTCTCACTTTCTTAAATAGCAGAGTTGGCCACTGGGACTTACTGAAATAATATTTGGCCTTTGAAATTATATTAGGTCTTAACTTTTAAAATTTCAATCCACCCTAAGATTAACACCAATAAAAATGCAGACCAGCTGCTCTCCCACCTTCCAGAGCTCTTGTCTGTCTTCCCAAGTCCCCACCCCCACCCCGGTTCTGTCTCCCACCTCTCCTGTTTCTGAAATATTGCCGATGTCCACATAATACCATTGCAACTCAGGCAAAACACTTTCCTTAACAACACAATTTCCAGAGACCCATCCGTGCTTCTTACCAGAGACCTTCCAGCGAGATTCTCCTCTGACACTACAGCAAAGCAACCTAACCCCAAATATATGTGCAATTCCAGGTGTAACCTAATTACAGGAGCGTGCACAGTCAGGATGTGCCAATCTGTTTAATTTGGGGAGGAATGATTCTGAGGAGGCAGAGTAAGTTTGCAAAATTACTCAGCTGAATTCAGCTGCTTTCCACGGGGGTTTTCTCTGGAGGAAAAGACAAACAGATAGGAACATGAGCCTGGTGCTGGTATAATATGATTGTGGGGGAACAGCTTGGGAGGAAATGGCATGCAAAGAAAAATGCAAAGAAACTTTAGGATCCAGCCTCCATTTTCCAACAGTAATATTTTTAACTATAATCTCGAAGGTTAATACTCAGCACAGAAAATATATAGAAAACGCTCACTCGGTCGTGGAACTACTATAGTGAAGATATGAAAATAATAGAATCTAGTTGTCTTGACCCCATTTGAGCCCTTCTTAAAACTTCTCTGGGTCTCTACATCAGCCAAAGCAAATTCTTTTTTCTCTTTTTTTCTTAAAGAAAAAGTCTCATTAATATATCCTAGTTAGTCTTCGTTTCTTAAAGGACATTCAGTCCCCATACCAGCAGTATTAGCACAAGGAAGGGGAAATGGGGGGGGCTAAGAGGTTCATGAACCCACATTCCCCCAAACCCTGTGAACAGTTATCGCCAAGGAACTGGATTTCTCAGATGACAAACTCAGTTCTCCCTTCCCTTTGCCACATAGACAAAGCCCAGGTGCACCAACTCCAGGTTCAGCTACTTCAGTTAACAGGCTTCAGGATTCCTAACAAGCAAGCTCTAAATCTGAAGTTCCTGATAAGTGCTTTTTTCTTGAAACAAAAAATGACTATAAGATGGGTGGGGGGAGAAAAAAGAAATAAAGAAAAACAATGAACTTGGACTTGGCCATAGGCTAAGATTGTGTTCCTAAGAACCCTAGAGAGGCTCAGAGGTGCTCCCCTCCCCACCCGCCATGAATAAAAATGAAAGCTGCTCCTCTCTTTCTGTCTGGCTTGGTTTGGTTTATTTTATTCTAGTACTTATTTGGAGAATCCTTTATTTAAAACACTCTCAACTTGCTCACAGGCCTCTTTCGGCCTCCCTGACTCTGCCTGATGTCTTTGAAAAGAGAGAGAGAGAGAGAATGAAACAAGTGTGGGGGTGGGACGTGAGGGAATATGAGAAATTTTATCGCAATCCTGACTGGTACCTGCGTTTTTTTAGAAAGGAAAAAAGGAGGAGGATAAAGGGCAGTTGGGGGAGGGGGAGAAGCCCCGGCCTTAGACAGAAGATGGGATGACCGGTCAGCCAAACCGTGGCTTACGACAAACTAATATGTCCCTTTCCCCTCCAAAATTGTTTTTAAAATTCAACCCTCAACTTTCAAAAATCTGTCTCTAATTTCAAACTCAAATAAGCGCACAGCATGGTGGCTTTTGTTGTGTTTTCTTCTCCCCAACTCCTCCCTGCGATTGCATAACAAAAGTGTCTAAATTCACACCATCTGGCCGATAAAGACACTGGCCCCACTGCCCGGCTGGCCCATCTGATTAGTGCCCTGTCTAGCCTGCGCCTTGTGGCGGAAAGTCACAGCTGTGAGGTTTGCTCAAGCTCAATACAACTCTGTTATTAGCCAGCTGTAGGCCTTGAGACGACTTCTGTTCAAATTATAATATCTTTTAACCCTCTGAGCATTGAGGGCTCAGGGGTGGCTGGCAGCGACATAACAACTAGATTTCTCCTGGCTCATAATTGGCAAAATGAACCAAAGAGGGGAAGAGAGGAACAGAGACAATTGGGGAAGGGAGAAAAAGTTATTCCTAAAGAGATTTATTTTGTCCTTTTGCTTCATCCCCCCCCCCCAGCTAAACACTAATTTATGAGCCTTTTACTAGAGATTACAGAACATAAAAGCATTGGGGGAAGTTCCCAGGTATACCAGATAGCTGCATGCAAATTGCAACTAAGGACGGGCAAGAACCCTGGAGGAACAGGACATTAGATTCATTCCAAAAACACTGACTGCCACAGTTGACTCCTAAAATGTGAGAGAAGGAACTTTTCCCCCCTTCCTGGAGAATCGACCAGCTCTGATAGATTGGAGGAAAACTTCTCCTTCAGATGCATCCAATATTTGCCATCACCCATCTCTACACACACACACACACACACACACACACACACACTCTGCAGACAGCACCCATCCAATGGATCATTTATTTACCCGTAATTAATATTTGTTTTAAATTCTAGTTTGGGAAGAAAATAGCAGAGCATCTTCCTAGGTCTCCAATGCAGAGAAGTTACAGTGCATTAAATTTTTATACTGTGTTACTAATGCCGACTAAACTAGAGGCTTTAAAAATTGATGCTGCTACTTAAACAGCATAAAATGCGGAGGATTTGATTGGGCTTAAAAATAAAAATGTCAGCCTTAACTACAGCTGGATGGGGCATGAAAGTATTATTTAAAGTGATAGAGATAATTCATTAGTCAATGGGCCATTTTTGGAGTTTTGTTTTTCTTTTCTGTTCAGAAAGTAACCTCTCCAAACCAAGACATTTAAAAGCATAGAGAGGAATTTTTTTTTAAATCTTCCCTTTAATTAACCGACCAAATCACAGCGTTCTGACTATTTAATCTCGTTATTACATGCAAGTATATCTTAGAATTGTAGTTTCTTTCTGAACAAACCTATCAAAGGTCCCTGGGATAAGGAAGTACCTCCCTCCCTAGTCCTTCACCAAATGCCTCACCCACTCAGCAAGGAAACTGAGGCCACTGGCAGACTTGAACTTTGCATTTGGAAAGTTTGTTTTCCTAATAGTTGGTTAAAAGCAAAATAAACATGTCCGATTGTTACGGTTCTTTCTGACTAGTCTGGGGAGAAAGACAGGGCTTTGGGGATGGCCTGCAGTTACCCCAAACTAGAAGCTTGCCCACCTGGGACCCTCCCCTCCCTGCCTGGATCCATCTTTATACCAGCAGTCCCTTCTGACCTAAGAAACTGCCCAGACAGGTCAAGTCACAGGAAAAGTGACCTCACCCCCAAATCACAGATGCGCGCCTACATGCCGGGAAGCACCCCCCAAAACGGCTGCTTCACCCTCCGGTGGTCCCCCCATCCCATTGTGAGTCCTTTCTGGGCTCTGACTAGGTAACTCCACAAGTGGCCCTCCTGGACGTCTACCAGAGCAGGCCTGGCAGGAACTGAGCAGTCACCAATGGGTTCAAGGAAGGTCCCAAATCCCAAACCCAACCTGGGGCCGCCCAGCTCTCTCCCAGCGCTGCCACAAACCAGTGACCGTGGAGCATTCCAGGTGCCCAAGGAAGCACCTTCCACACCATAAAGGTAAAATCCTGAGTCCTTCTGGTTCTCCTTTCCAAGTCCTCACAGACTGACATGCCCTAAGAAACTTGCCTTAAAGAGGCGGCTTGGAGTGGATCTGCCCAGGGCCCTCCCCACTCCAGACCACCCCCTTCTGTGCCTTCAATCCCAGAAAGTTAGCTGGCTCACCCGTCCAGCCTTCCAGCCAAGCCCCAGAGAAGGCGGTTCTTACCTGCACATCACCTCGTGTGTCAGGAGCACTCGGCACATTTCTGGATTTTTATTCTGTCCCTCGTAAGCTATGGGCTGTGAAAGGGGTGGGGGCAGGAAGGGAAGAAAAGGAGAGGGGTGGGCGGACAAAGAGGGGACTTTAGAGCAAGAACAAAATCTACATCCCCTCTCAGTCCCCGTCACCTCATTAGGACTTGCCCACAGCACAGAGCCTGGGCAGCTGCTGGGTTGACTTCAACTGAAATTACAGAGAAGTTGGCCCCAGTCAGGACATCATTCCTGGCAAAATGGGAAAGTTTGGGGGACTGAATCTGCAAATAATTGTTTCCTCTCTTCTTTTTGTCACCTCCCCTGCCCCAAGTGTCTTCCCAGGCCTGACAAAAACATGTTAATTGGTGAGAGAGGAAAAAATTTTTCCTAAGTGGACAAGATGCGGTGGACGCAGAGGGGAGCGGAACGTGGAATCTGACCCGCTAGAGGAGGAAGGTCAGAGATGAGAGGGGATGGATTTGGCACAAGCAGGGAGGAACCAAGTGGCCTCCTGGCTCACCTGCTTGGTGACAGAGTCGATGAGCCTGACGTAGAGGTCCTGCTCCGTGCGGACGCCTGCGGGGAAAGAGACCCGCTGGAATCAAGGACCCAAAGCCCTTCCCGGCGCCCCAAACCCGTCTCCACCGCCATGGGCTCCAGGCCGACCCGTCCTGCAGGTAGAGACCTCCAACCTCCAACTCCAACCCAGCCTCCCGTCGCCTTCATGTCCCAGATCCACCCCATCCCAATCGCCCCGGCAAGGTCAGCTGCCGAGACTCCAGCGAGCGCCGCCGCGCACGCAGAAGCCGCAGACGCGCGCCAGCCCGCCGGGCGCTCACCGTTGCTGTAAAGGAGCTGCAACTTGTAGTGGGTTCCATTGTTGGTCTTCTCGTTGCCTTGCTCCTAGAAAGACAGGCAGAAGCGCTAGATTCCCTTGCTTTCCAGGCCCCCGAAAAAGAGAAAGCCAGGAGAAGCGCCCGGACCCCATCTCCTGTTGCCTTCCTCCCCCACCAACCGGCAGATCTCTGCAACCCTAACCAGCCCCGAGCCAAAGGGCAAGAATGTGTGCCCTTCAGGTGGCTGTCCTACGAAACTTGCCCCAGCTCCCAGCCACTGGACCCTCCTCAGCCCCCTGTCCTTCTCCTTTTAAAACGTCCTCAGAAGTGCAGCCCCTGAACCACACAACCGGACAACGCGCCAAAGCTGCCTTTAAACAGGCCCCACCCTGTCCAACCGGCTCTGTCCTGCCCTTCGGAAGCCCCTGGCACTTGCAAGGGCAGCGTTCTGACCTCTCCGGAGAGGAATGAGCCTGCGGGGGCAATGAGCTCAAGGACTGAGTTTCAGGTTCAAGAGGGACTTTGGGAAGTGCTTGCTCTAAAGCACACACTGCACAGCTGAGGAGACTGAGGCCCGAGAGGGCATTTTCCTTTGGTCACATCTGTTTTCCAGCCCCCAGATACCGGCTGGAGTTTGGAAGAGGCAGCCTTGGAGGGCAAGAGGAGAGCAGGCAGGGCGGGAGCAAAGCCAAGGCTAGTCTGTGGGGTTCCGTTTAGTTCTGACCCCAGTACTGACTGATTTGACCCACTGTGGTGGAGCTGGCAGGTGCAAGATAATTAAAATAACCCAGAGAAAGGCATCAGTGGCCCTGGGTGTACTTTTAAATTATGATCTAGTTGGAAGGGCATTTGGGCCGTGATCAGTCCATAGCAGGTGCTAAGGACCCAGAGGTTCCTACAGCACTCAGTGCCGAGAGGGGTGGTAGGAGGTTCAGGAATCCACTGATGTAGAGGCGTGGGGTGAAAAGCCTCAATTTATCATCCCTGATGATACGCGTGGAAAAGTGTCACGAGTGACAGATGGAATCTTTAGTGCTCTGCAAGGAGGGAGTTATTAGGCCCGGGTAAGGGGGTGCTTACGGGGCACTCACTTTGTCGTTCTCCACAAAGTCCACGAAGGCTGTGCGCTCGATCTCCACTGGCTGCCCCTGCCTGTCGTAGAGCGCCAGGACAAAGTGAAAGAAGTTGGACTTCCTCAAGTTGGAGGGAGGCTGCTTCTCAAAGTGGGCCCGAGACAGGGCAACCCCGCTGCACAGGAAGACACGTGGAGAACACCAGACGGGAAGGAGAGAAAGACCCGCTGTTACTATGGCACTCAGGCAGCACCGCGGAGGGGCAGAGATCCAGGTCCTGGGTCCAAGGTCCTGAACCCTTGTGGTCTTTTTTAAAATTCGGGTTAAGAAGCCGAAACTCCTTAAAGGAGTTGCAATGGCTATGGAAAATGGGAGAGATGAAGGGTCTGGTGACAGAGTTGACACCAGGGTCGCTGCCACCACTAGGGTTCAGGCTCTTGGCATCCCGCAGCCAGCCGGGCCTTAAGTGGAAACCAAAGGACCCTCTGCACACGGAGGCCTGGGGGGGGGTCCCTGAGCCAGTGGCCTGTGTCCTATACCGTGGTCATCCTCTATCCCCCCTCTCAGGACTAGATCACAAAACTGGATCACAAAGCAAAGCCAGCACCTGGGGTTAGGGAAATAAGCGCCTCCTTTGCTTTCAAAGAAGTGAGGCTTTTGCTCCCTCTTCATTTGAGTTACCTGTTCTGTTGCCACTTCCCACAACACCCCTGACACTAACTCTCCAGAAGGGAATGGAAAAGAACCTGGCAAGGACGGGAGCAGAGGCGGCGTGCAGGCAACCCAGTGCCCAAGTCTGCTTCCCACGCGCCTCCCCGCACTGCTTCCCTCGGTCTTCCGAAAAGTTGTGCCCGGGACAGAGGCAGGGCAGAATCCCCACAACCAGCACCAAGAGGTTGACAGAGGACAAGTGACACTAGTAACCGTCGCCTACACAGCTGCTGGGCGTGGAGAAGACAGAATGTTAATCAGAGAACACCCTTGTCGAGGGCCAAGGCAATCCCCACCCAGAGTTTGCCCGCAGCGCCAGCTAACATCGCTGACGATGAAATCCAAGGTGGGGGACTCGGGAGGCGCCCTGAATTCAGCATTGAGTGCGTGCACACATTTCCCTGCTGACCTGTCTCGGCCAGGACCAAACTTGCTACCAGATCACTTTTAACCCCGAAAGCCTTGGGACTTGGGACGCATGGGAGCGCATAGATGGCTACAGCTGCCCCGGGCGCTGGGGTCGCCCAACCTGTACTCTGGTGCTAAAACACTTTCACTGTTTTGAAGCTGTACCATTTTGGCTAGAATCCCTCCGCTCAGACTGCTGCGTCCAGCTTTAACAAACTTTTTGATCCTGGGAAGGGGAGGAAGGTGGGTGAAGGCGTCCGTAAGGAGCCCGGGTAAGGAAATACGGCGAGGAATCGGTCAGTGCTGCCTATTTCCGTCGGCTTGCAGCCCAGCTGGACCCCAGACTGTTTGTGGAAGCCACCACGGCGATGCGATGCGGCGTCTGACCCACAGATACCAGAGCATCCCTGACCCAGGCTAGCGGGAGGGAACCTACGCCGGCCCAAGTCCCAAAGCCCCGCGACTTCTGCCTCCTCGCCTCCAAGGGTGGCAGCCGCTTCGCTCTATCCGGGACACCAGGCCTGTCTGAAAAACCGGGTAATTTCCGTCTGATGCTGGTCCTTAAAGAAGGACGACCAGGAGGGCGAGCGCAAAGGCGAGAGGTCCTGGGTTCTTCGGGGGTAATAGGTCTGCCTTTAGTAGACAAGGACGTGGAGGCCGCAAATCACAGCCCAGCAGTGATGATGAGGAAATGGGACAGAGATGTCTTCTTAAGGTGACATTCTGGACCTGACGTTTACTGTCTCAGCACGCGGACGCTTAGAAACAAAGTGAACTTCAGGGAAGCGCAAAACTAGAAGCTAGTGACCCCTGCGCCTGTCCGGCGACTGGTCTCCTTTCCTCATCTCTTCTTCTGAGACTTCTTCTGCAGCTATTACTGCATCTTTTCTCTTTCATCTCTTCCCCCCGTCTCCCGGGCTCCGAACTTCTGGCCCAGTGTTTTATCTCTGGGACGGACACTCCAGCCTGCCCGCCCTCCTGGAGCTGCCGGCCGCCAGCGCCTTCCCCGGCAGCCGCTCCGGCCTCTCCGGCTCCTCCGGCTCCTCTCGCCGCCGCCACCATCTGGCCGCGATGCTCCGGGGCTCCAGGAACCGCCGGGCAAGATGCGGGAGGAAAGGCTCTCACAAGAGGACTGGAGAAACCCGGAGTCTCCGGGAAGCCACTCTCTGCTTCCGCGGCCAGTTTGGGTCCTCTCTCTCTGGGCCAAAGTAGCTCGCAGGACTCTGGGTTTAGATGCCAGACTTTTTATTTTTCCTCCCAAAGAGGAGAGTGTGGGGGAAGAACTGGGGAGAGGAACACAAGCGATCCAGGCCGTTAAGAAACTCGGGTGCTGGTTGCGGTTAAGTGTTCCCCTGCCTGGAGCTACCTGCTTGCCCGAGGGCGAGCCCCAGTGCGCGGGGCAGGGCGACAGATGGGGGGTGGGGGCAGAAAGAAAGGGAGAGTGAGATGAGAAACAGAGGAGGGCAGACACAGAGAGACAGAGACAGGAAGAGTCAGGGACTTCGAGAACATAATAACTGTGTGGCCGTCTCAGTTACCTCTGCGCAGCGACATTGGCGTCCACCACTCCGACATTCCGTACCCAGGACCTGACCGAATCCATCTCGGCACCCAGCGATTTCTCTTTCAGAGCCGGTCCTCTTCCTAAAGTATCTTGAATCCCAAACATTTAAAAAGTCTGATCCTCTACGGTTGCTTTAAAAATAAGAGTTACAACACAGTCTGACTGTTCCCAATGCTGCCAGAAAACCGTGTCCTCCAAAGCAATCCAAGAAAGGCGAGCAAGTGCCGAAGTTTGAGTCTCTCTGGGAAAAAAATATATATATATATATAATAATAACAATCCGTCCTTTTTCCCTCGAGAGGTGCGGACTGATGCAGTCGAAGTTTACGTTTCTATCCGCTGCAAGTTCAGATCTGCCGCCTCAGCCCCTGCATCCTTCCAGATGCAGTGCTGTCTCCTGAAAGTGATCACAATTTTGAAGCATCACCTGTTCTGGGAGAAACTGCAGGAGATTGATGGCTGCCTAATCTCTCCCCTTCCTCCTGGTCGCCCCCCCCACCCTGCTCCTCCCCACCGCTCCAATTTAGAAAAAAAAAAATCCCCAACAGGATCAGTTGTAAAAGGAAGGGGAAGACCCGGAGCAGAGAGGAGGCGGTGGCTTCGAGCGCCACAGAGCCCGGCTGCAGTCGCGCGCGGGCCCCATGAATGGGTTACTACGGCCCTGGCCGCCGGAGGCGGAGCCGAGGCCCGCTAAGGTGCCTCATTTGCATGGACGCTCGGGATTGGCCAGCGGCGGACGAGCCGAGCCGACGTCCTCGGGCGGCGCGCGCCACGCTTTGCGTTGTCGGGAGTCCGGGAGGTGAAAGGGGACAGAAAGCTGCGGGCGCCGCGTCCTTGCCCGAACCCGGTGTGCTAGCGTGCGCTGGATGGGGGAGCCCCCTCCCAAGCCCCTGAACTGACTTGGGGCAGACCAACCTGGCCCCGCGGGCTGGGGACACGCCGGCTCGGCCTGGCTACGGGAGCGGGAAGCCTCCGTGGATCCTGCCTCAGTCTAGATGTAGGTTTTTTGTAGCCTGCTGGGGGGCATTTTCGTTCCTGGAGTTCGGATCTGTGTGCGTGTTTGTGAAGGAGCGGAGAGTGGGACCACGTGTACTTATTTTCTGTGCAAACTTCCCCTAGAGCACCCAGCTTCCCTGAAGGGCTCTCCCAAGTCTCCTGAAGAGAGTTCCAGGGTGACCCTCAGACTTTGTGTGAGGTTTGCAAGTTGTTGACAGAGGAGGTTGTAGGGACGAAGGTGGGGCGAGGTGTGCACGAGAGGGGCTCAAGTGCTGTTCAAATAAATAACAGCGCCGTGAAAAACGGTCGCAGAGCCTAGGAAAATGCCAGCATCGGTGCACGGGAGGGGTGGCTGACAGATCCTGACCCGCTGGGCGCAGTCCCGCCAGCGCCCCCTTCCCTTTCCTCACGGTCCCCTGGGCCCCAGAGCGGCGGGAACAACGGGGATCGCGGAAATTTCGCCCAGGGCGCACGGTGGCAGCAGTCTGGTGGCCGGGAGGCGGCGGCAGCAGCAGCAACTCCGCTGCCAAACAACTGAAACCCTAGACGGCTTTTTAACTCCGCCGGGCAGCTCGCGGTGCCTATTAAAAATCCTCCTGGCTGGGTGTTATTTTCTTGCTTCTCCTTTTGTATTCTGATCTGTGCGTAGATCCGCTGCTGAAATGTAGAACACCAGCGCGAAAACAGATTTGAAGACAATGAATGCAAATCTGTGCTCAAAGGCCATCTGCCATGGAGGAGACAATCAGCTGTTCGCAGTTCGAACCACTGCGCCCGAGTCGCCCGGCCTCATTACGGAAAGGGCATTTGCGAAAGCCTGGATCACACTCGGCAGACTTTCCCCCAACTTAGGACTCAGATTAGAGCGTTAGCTGACTCCGGCGCAGACCCCTTAGGTGTAGGTGAGCGCTCAAAAATGAACTGCGAGAGTTTGCCGCTAGAGGACACAGCGCCCAGCAACTCGCTTGCATTGGCGGACAGGAAGCTTGCACTTTCAAAAGATGCGGCTCTCTTGAGAAAGGGACGGGTCCAAGCGGCCACCTCACCCTGGGGGCAAACTGCGGTGTCTACTGCGGAGATTCGCTTGAACTTCAATAGGGGTGAGGGACGGCGAGCTGAACTTCTCTGCACAGAGCTCTTCACAGATCCTGGGTCCAGGGGCTGGAGTCGTTTATTTGGGGGGTCGGGGGGTATAGAAAAGGTTAACCCCCCCGCCAACCTCTGCGTTTGTTGATTGTGACACCGGTATCCAGAGTTCTGGTTTGGTCCACAGAGTTAGACCAGGAGGGGCGAGGGGAAGGCATCCAGGGCGATCACAAAATGGAAGGGGTGGGTTGTGTAAAGCCAAGTGCGACAGGAGTGTCCGAGGAAAGAGGGCAGGTGAGAGAGAAATTTGTAGGGATGACATTTTCTACCCTGTTTCAACTTGACAATTTCAGGTTTTATGGGTAATTTTCGGTCTCTGCATAAACTAACCACCTGGAATCTTCTACCCCGGCCCTCACTCTTTATAAATCTCTCTGAACCTCGAGTACCTCCCTCCACTCCCTTCCCCTACTAGGGTCTGAGCCCAAGGGGCCAAGACCTCGAGAGTACGCAACAACCTGCACCCTTTAAACACGTGCAGAGGGTAAGCTTGGTGATTTTTTTTTCCCCAAGTAGCTTTGATCGGCTGCACTTAGACATTATCCAGAAAAGTGCGCAGTGCACCCGCCGGAGGGGCCGCGCGGGTCAGCTGTGAGCCTGGGCTAGGCGAGACAGTCTGCCCCTCAGGCACAGGTTGGCTGGGGTTAAAGGGCAAAGCCGAGGTCCAGGACGCCAGCTTTTCTTGCCGGTAACAGCTGCCACCCAAATTATGCCCCTCAGGAAACCAATGAATTGCCGCCTTCACCCTGTCCCTTGTTGCGGGTCCTAAAACGGACCGCAGCGCAAGGAGGGCGCCCTTCCCCGCCTCTACTTCCAGAGACCAGTTCAGGGGCCCTGGACCTGTTGTGAGACCGTTTGGGGGAGTCAGGGCCCCGAACTTTGACAGGTTAGGGGCGGCACCGCTCTGGCTGAGCTAAGGGCGCCCTCCTTGCAGGCATGCCGCTAGGGGCTGTAAGGGTAGCTAGGCACCGGCGTCTAAGTTCCCTGACACCAAAGCGGAAAGACGGATGGCATTGGGCCCAGCAGCGTCGTGTTTTGGCCACCCCAGTTGGGTTTGATTACGTTTGTTTAGGTTTGGGGGAGGAGTGGGTAGAAAGTTTGCCACCAACGCCAAAAAAAAAATAGTCTTGGTTGGGGCCAGAGTGAGCAGCCTCGGCTGCTGCCTGGGCGTTCGCTCCAGTCTCTATCGCCTCCTGCTATCCACAAACCAACCTCCCTTTCCAACGTGCGACACCACACCCGCCGGAGCCGAGCAGAGGCCGGCAGGCGCAGCTGCCGCCCGGGGAAGCCCGACCTGGCGGGGGGTGCGCAACCCGCGCGCTCTTTAGGCTCCAGCCTCTGATCTTCTTCCCGCCCCTCCCCTGGGTCGAGAAAAATCTAAAATGAACACTATTAAAATTCTTCACGACGGCCTGTTTACTCAAAACTGGGGTGGTTCGTGACGGGTTCCGTCTTTTACCCTGACCGTCTTTTGTTCACTTTACCAAATAAGCCCCCGGGTTTGTTTTTGTTTTTTTCCCAGTTCTGCTCTCACATCTGCACCTCACTGCTCTGAGTTCCACTCCCTTCTAATTGGTTTTAAGGCCCGTGTGCCCCATCTCCTCCCGTCCAGTATACTGGGCACCAAGTCTCTCCTCTGGATAAGAGGTTCAGAAATTTCCCTTAGAAACTGCTCTCTGGGGGGCCACGTTCTTGTCCTGCGGGGCCCTGGGGTGAATACACCTACGACCTTCACTTTCACCCCCACCTTCACACACGTACCGTCAATGCACCCCAACGCTCAGAGCTGGAATAAAAAGTTATACAGGAAATTCGATCGGCAAGGCACAGGCGATCCGGGTTCTGTAAATGAAATAAGTGGCAAGTCGCCGTGGCCTCTCTTCGGTTGTGACTTTTCCAATTTTGGTTTGTTTTTGTTTTTGTTTTTTTAAGCTGCAGCCTTTGCTCTCCATTGTCCGACCAGAGTCCCACAGAATATCTAACTCACAGCTCTTCCTAAAATGATATATTTTTTAATATTCGACTTTATTAATTCTCCAAATTGCAACTTTGGCTTTTCCTCCTATACTCCATAAATGAGAATTCCCTAGCGAGAGATGGGGAAAAGAAACTACTTTATTCATAAAGCCCTGGCAAAAATCTCATGAGGACTCCACCCTGGATACCAAACATTTCCCTTCTAGAACAGTTTGGTAAGAAGCGGATTCTCTTATTTTGTTTTTTCATAGTGAGGGAGATTCGAGTGGGAACAGCTGCATAACCACTGCGGCTGGAAGAATGTCTGACACGTGGTGATGTGTCCAGGTCACCGCAGTGAGTTTGTCCAAAATGGACTAAAGGACCTAATCTTTGCACCCTACCTCTGGGCAACCCCAGAAAGTCTTCCTCCTTTTCTGTCCTTTGTTCCTCCTCCCCTCAGCATTCCCACTCAGAAATAGCCTCCCTTCCCATTCCCTTATTCCAGTGCAGAGCCAGGGAACCCGAGCCCCGAAGTAAAAAAGCAAAGGTCAAGGGAACACATTCTGGCAGCCACAGCCACGTGGGGAGTGTGGGCTTCAGAGCTGAGCCCTGGGGCAAGGTGCGAATGGCGGCCTGGGGAGTGTGCGTGGGGTGGGGGTTGGGGGGCAGGCTTTCTGGACAGAGCAGTGACTGGAGGTTTGCGTTTCCACGCAAACCTGGGGACCGGATTTCCCAGGTAGTTGGGTCGGTCAGCATGAGAGTCAAGCTCCTGCTTGGGGCCATGCCAGAGTCAACCGGCCATGGCAGTCCGCTCCAGAAACCTGTGCACCAAGGCGGTGGTATCTTTGTCATGTAACCACAGTACTTAGGGCGCAGTGATCTGGGCCCAAATTCACCCGCATGAAGAGGCTAAGCGACCAGGTCTTCAGGAAAGGTTAAGACTAAGAGAAGACTGGACTTTATGGGGCACTTCCGGGGTACAAGGCACTGCCAACATTTTCTCACCCTTAAACTTGACAGCAACACTTCAAGTGGGATTAATCTGCCCCCATTTTACAGAGGCGTGAAATAAGGATAAGAGATGACAAGGGACATCTTAGCTGGTAAATAAAGAAAAATGACCCTCGCCAGAAGCCTACTGATGCAATCGGAAGGCCTTCAAAAAAGAAAAAGTTACAAGCGACTTTCTTCTCTGTTTTTTAAGTTGAGGGGAAACGCAGAGCAACTTTGAAATGCCCCCCTGTTCGTGGTGCTTCCCGCCCCCCGCCAGCCGGCAGGGCAAAGCCCGCGGGACCTCCCAGCTCCCTCCCGGCGCGCCGCGGAGGTGTGAGCGATGTGTTGATTATTCACGTTTTTGCCGAGCGCACACGCTGCCGGGCTGGCGCCGCCACATTTCACACGTACACGCACGTGCACACATGTACACGCGCTCGCCCCGGCCCTGCGCGCACTCGGCGCCCCAGCTCCCGGCGTCCGCTCTCCGCCAGGGCCCAGGGGTGACAAAAGGCTCCCACTCACTGCCCCCACACCCCGGCTGCCTCTTCCTCTAAGGTCCCAGAAACACAGCCTTGGCTTCCAGACCCACTTTTCCTGTACATGTCGTATTAGTCTTCCCAACTCCCCCTCCCGGATTTTGTGGCGAGGGCGAGCTACCACAGTGGTACCATCTACAATTTCACTCCGCTCAGCTCTAGGCGGCCTCCCCATCCAACACGCACACCCCCCAGACAGGACCCTCAGGTGGCAAGAAAGAAAATTGGAAGAAGCCCTTGAGTACAAGGCACGCTTTCAAGACGTCTTTAACGGTGTAACGTGGAGTTCTAACTATGAGATCTTCCCAAACACTCCTCAAGGCCTAAAAATTCCATCTGTGGCTCAAGGAACTCCACCGTCATCCGCGCACGTTCCGGGAGCCAGACCAGCATTCTGGGCGGTGGGTCCAAACCCCCGCCCCAAGAGAACTTGATCTGCCACTCTGGGCCACACCTTAATTCCGCCCTCCCAAGGGAGAGAGCAAGCCAGGATCTCCCGGCTGGAGGACATAGGGGTGTCCCTGCGTTGGGACAGTCCCAGGCGCGGTGATTGGGGCAGTGCTGGTCTTGCCACATAGAGGGCGCTGTAACAAACAGAGCGGAAACCCTCAAAACCCCTGGCACTTGCTGCGGGTCAGACTAGCTTGGCGGTCTCTGTAGTCCCGCCCCCAAGAGAAAAGCTTCCAACTTTGGTTTCCGCAGACCCAGGTCTGACCTTGGCATTGACCGGTGAGGTTTGGGGCATTTGATCTGACTCCTCTAACCAATAAAATGGGGGTGTTATTCCTCTGAAACTCAGTTTCCTTACTAGTAAAAGGGAGACAGTTACTCCCTAGAGTTTCACTTGCCTTAGGTATCCGGCACGTAGTAGGTGTTTAATAAACACCTTGAGACTCGCTTGAGACTGCTTGCTTTCCGCAGCTGTATGTGTAAAATGAGCCTGGTCTAGCTACTTATTGAACTCGCTGAGTCCTTGAAAGTCTCCTCCTTTGCGGGTGGACGGTTTTTACCCCTCGAGATTAAGATTATTGAGATTAAAGTCCTGACTTGTCTTTACATCTCCTTGACCTGACCCGGTGCCTGGGTGGAGTCCTGGGCGCTCAGTATTTCTTTTTTTAAACAGAATTATGTGTAGGAAATGGCTTTGGAAGCTGTTTCGTGCCTGCAGGCGTCAGAGGACATGGGAGGGACCCGCGTGGGGACCTCTCTCGCAGGAAGAATGTGGCTTCCTTCCTGGGAGTCTGCGCTGGGGGCTCAGCGCTGCCTTTTGCGTGTGGCAGTGAGCAGGTGGTACCCAGAACACTAGTGCAGTTCGTGACGCGACCGCGGCAGGCGGCGGTGAGCTGGGATCCATCATGGAACTCGCTGGAGAATTGAAGAAGATCGCCAGGACTTCTGGAAAGCTCCTTCGGTTTGGGTGACAAATGCCCACGGATGAGCAGTTTGCAGAGGGGACAGCCTCTTTCCGTCCAGAGCCCCCCGGAGAAAGAGGCGAGGTCTCCGGAGAGCTGAGCTCCCCAGCAGCGCTTGCCAGAGTCCGCATTAAACGAAGCCAGCGAGGAGGGAAGCTGAGAGGCAAGGGATGGAGTATGAGTCAGCCTGGAGGTGGCAAAAAGGAAGGGGGGAGATGGGGAAGAGGTGAGAGGGTCTGCAATTTTCCATTCCACAGAACTAAAGTCTCCTAGAAATACCCTTTTTTATTTGCACCGTCTTTTATAGAGAGGCAATGCACAAGTATTGCAGGAAAAAAACCATAAACAAAAGACCTTCATAACCCCCTCTAATCTCAACGTAAGTAACTATTTTAATATTTGGGTATGTTTTCTCTCAACCTTTCTCGTATTCATATCTGTCTATACAGGACTCTAAATGGAGGCACAGACTATACGCTGATTTGTAAACCTTTTGGCTCACCCTATGTAGCACATTTTCCCATCCTGTTAAATATTTTTGTACAGGGCGGTACCTGTGGCTCAAGGAATAGGGCGCCCGCCTCCTATACCAGAGGTGGTGGGTTCAAATCCGACCCAGCCAAAAACTGCTAAAAAAAAAAAAAAAAAAAAAAAAAGCCTGGCCCTGGACAAAAATTAAAAAAAATAATATTTTTGTACAGTAACATTTAATATTGGCATAGTATTTCATTTTCCATGCCATAAATTGTTTAACCCATCTGCTATCATTAGAGAGTTGTTTCTAATTCTTCCCCATTATAAACAACTCTGTCACAAACATCTTTGTGCTGAAGATTTTCACACAACTATGATCCTTGATACAGATTGACAAATTGGCCTGTTAAAAAACTACACTTACGGCTCAGCACCTGTGGCTCAAGTGGCTAAGGCGCCAGCCACATACACCTAAGGTGGCGGGTTCAAATCCAGCCCGTGCCCGCCAAACAACAATGATGGCTGCAACTGAAAAAAAAAATACCCAGGCGTTGTGGCCGGCACCTGTGGTCCCAGCTACTTGGGAGGCTGAGGCAGGAGACTCGCTTGAGCCCAGGAGTTGGAGGTTGCTGTGAGCTGTGATGCCACAGTACTCTACCCAGGGGGACAGCTTGAGGCTCTGTCTCAAAAAAAAAAAAAAAAACTACACTTACACTCCCACCAGCAATACCTGAGATTGCCTTTTTGCCTTCACCTTCAACCTTCAATCCTTGACGTGTTCTCTTGTTATTTTAAAAAATTGCTGTTTAATAGATTAGAAATGTCCTTTGGTGATTTTATTTTACTGTATAGTTTGTGAATTTCTGGTTAGGGAAAATTGTTTTTCAGACCCTTTTTGGACAACGTACATCTTTGGGGAGTTACAAGTTCCTATTAGAGATACTGAATTTTAATTGATCATCTGTTGCAGCTCATTTTTCCAATCTTTGTTTGCCTTTAATTTGGGGCCAGCAGATACATAGATGTATTTCATTTAGAATGTTTTCATCTACAAATACCAAAATAAATGATCAACAATGGTTTAAGCAATAAGACATCTCTTTTTTTAGACACAGTCTCACTCTGTTGCCCAGGCTAGAGTGCTATGGGGTCAGCCTAACCCACAGCAACCTCCAACTCCTGAGCTCAAGCAATCCTCCTGTCACAGCCTCCTAGAGCGCTAGGATTATAAGTGTGAGCCACTGGAGTCTGGCCAAGATATTTAATTTTTTCACATACCAAGAAGCCTGGAGGTAGATGGCCCCAGGTAAGATGTAGCACTCACTGATACCACATACCACCCTGGTTCTTTCACTCTTCACAATGTTCTGCATTTGAAGTTTCAAGTCTCATGGTTCCTGGCTGGGGTGGTAAATAGAATGGTCAATGCAACAGCATCATAGCACACATTCAATATTATTATTGATAATAATATGATTATTGTTGAAATATAGGAAAGTTGTTTATATTTATCTTTCAGACAGAGTCTCATTTTGTCACCCTGGACAGGATGCCATGGCATCATGGCTCACAGCAACCTCAAATTCTTGGGTTTGAACAATCCTCTTGCCTCTGGCTCCTGAGAATCTGAGACTACCAGCACCCGCCACTACACTTGGCTAGTTTTTTCTATTTTTAGTAGAGACAGGGTCTCACTCTTGCTTGGGCTGGTCTTGAATTCCAGACTCAAGCAATGCACATTGCTTACAGTGCTAAGATTATAGGTTTGAGCCACCATACCCAACCTAGTTGTTTTTTATTCATTCAATCATCTTACATCTTATGATACTTTCTTAAATGATTCAGTTAGACTTTCCAAATAGATAACTGTATCACCTACTTGATAATTTGTATCATTTTTCTTTCCAATGATTTATTTTACTTATTTGATTGCATTGGCTAGGACCTCTAATACAATGGCAAGTAATAGAAGCATTTAGAGATAAACTTTATTTATTTTGTACCTGAGTTTTATGGATAATATTTATCTTTCATGTTCATTTGCTTAATCTCATGCACATGGGATTAACTTGTGCTAATTACAGACTAAAATAATGGTTCAGAATCTGTTTTCTCCATTCAGTGAGCTAATTGAACCATCATACCCCACTGTGTTTTGAAGAATAGCTACCAAACTTGAACAATTTTCTGAAAGATTTTACTGAGAACATCTTCTAAGAAGTTGTCAGTCTTAAGAGTCTGATCATATTAACTGGCACTTTTTTATTGTATTTTTCTGTAAATTTCTCTTCCAAGAGAAAAGCCTTTGAAATGACTAGCTCAAAAACTTTCCCCGTGGCACATCTGAAATACAGCTTTGACATGTGCTTGTAATCAATTTTTTTTTTATAGAAGTTGCTTTAATAACAACCTATACAGTTCTTCAGTTCTTTATGTAGCTACATTTCTTAGTTAACTAAAGTATTTGAGCAGTTTTTTGGAAATGTGTGATATTAATCATTTTTACAACATTACTGCCCCCATTACAGTTTTGTTTCAGAAAATTCCTAAGAATTGTTCACAATCATTTTACAGAATGGTTAAGTGTTAGCTTTGAGTATTTTCATTCTCATTGAGATGACAATTGCTTAACTCATTTAAAAGTGTTATTTTTTGGCTCGGCACCTATAGCTCAACCGGCTAAGGCGCCAGCCACGTACACCTAAGGTGGCAGGTTCGAATCCCCA
>NW_003852469.1:4014403-4043949 GCF_000181295.1 Otolemur garnettii | reverse complement strand
AAAAAAAAAAGTGTTATTTTTCAAGTAGTTCTACCCTGGTTTATCACATTGATCTTTTTTAATCTACCAATTCTCTTTTTTGTCTAAGGACTGTCCTTATCCGGCACTTGGTTTTCCTACAGAGGGGAGTGTATTTGAATATTTAGGGCGAGCTACTTAACATCTGCGTGCTTCAGTTTCTTCATCTATAAGATGCAATAATGATATATTTTAGCAATTTTTTAATTACGCTTTCAGGCAATGAGAGCTGAGATGGAGTCTTGGGTAAATTTTTATTCAGGTCCTCTAGGCCTCAGTGAGAAAAGAAGAGAAACATTTAGAATGATTATGCCTTTCACTTTCCTAGACTTAAGCTCTACTGGTCCGTAGAGAACAGGAAAGCAGCTGTAGCCGGAGGAAGCCACACTCAGGAGTTTCATCTTTATGTCTGAGAGTTTTATTTTCCTGTTTATGAAATAGGGATCTTTTATTTTAGGGTTCTCCTGTCCTCTTTAGGAGCTACGCTTGTAGTTTCCTATCACATTTAAGTGTGTCCCCAAATAGATGAATATTATGGGTGTTGGAGCAGTCCCTTCACCCTGAGAATCTCACTGCGCCCAGTGCACAGTTTGGAGATGCAGGTAGACCAGAGAGCTCCCCACGCCCTCTCCATCCTGCCTGCTCTGAGTTAGGACATGCTGGTGGGGCCACTTCCACGGGTCCCTAGGTAGCTTTTCATCTATAGAAAATTCATAAAATGAACGCAAAGGAAACACCTGTCCAGGCAGTTCCCCTCAATCCAATCGTGCTTATAATATGTCTTAGAGAAATTCCTTGAAGTTTATTGTATGAGAATGGCACCTTTCTCTAGTTTCCAGCAATAAGGGGTTTTCTTACTATAATGTTCCTTTGGCAATTTCAATAGGAATTTTGAGCATGGGCTCAGAGGATTGGAATCCCTTATTCAATTCTGTATCCCCAGCACCTAGTAAAATGTAACGAGTATAAAGAAAGTGTGTATGTCAAAGAAGAGATGAATTGGTAGGGTGATCTAAACTTACGATCTAAACCAGGACCTTTTTGAGAATGAAAGGGGATAGCGGACAGATGGGGCACCAGATTAACCTGAGTAAAATCGGGCTGCCCCCCAGAAAACTGGGATATATGATCACCCTAATGCAGGAGAAAAAGACAAGTGGTGAGGTGAAAGAATGATAAGGAAATAATATGTGCAGATTTCCTGAGAGACCAACTCTGAGTTAGAGCTTGGCATTCTGGAAGTGTGTTGGGAAATGCTTTTGTCAACACTAAAGACAGAGAGAGTGAGAGAAGTAAGGTTGGGCAGAGAGAGAAGTTAATTGTGAGGGATGAGGAAAGTGAAACTGGGCTAGACCATTAGCAATATTCTGAGTCAAGGCGAGGAGCCCAGTCTTTGTATTCCTGCACCAACTGGTCACAGGATGTGTGCTAGCCTCAAGAAGGGGGTCTACCACTGGGTGTGACAGCTTCCTTCCACAGAGGGCAGCTCCCCCAGAAGATGCAGCAGTGGCTTCTCAACAGCCAGGACTCCTGGCAGCTGGAGGAATGAAGGATGACCAGGAGGACGTCCCACAGAGCCCGCCACAGTCTACCTTGGGGCCGCTCAATTGACTCCGTCACAGAGTACGTTTGCCCCCATCAGGGAGGGCTCCCAAGGGATTCTGAACAGTCTTCTTTCTCAGAGAAACAGAAAAAGAAAGGAAGTGGGCCAACTGCCACCCTGCCCCTACAGCCAGACTCAAGGCCACAACTGATCCACATCATCCCCCTCCATTCTAGATCCTCTTCCCCCCAACAACACATCTGCAGGTCAAGGTAACTTACCTGGCAGGTGACTCCGAACCTCATGCAGGAGAAGCCTGGTGGCCAAACTTTCAGGATGCTGCTGCCAAACTTTGTCAATCATAAATTCTATCAACCCCCAGTGACTACATGTTCACACTTTGAAGATCTTGAAAAATAGTTCTACGTTTCACGTGGAAACAGAAGAAACCCCAAATAGCCAACTATTTACCACCACTAAGACCACTTGGTTTTTTGTTCAACCAGTATGAAAAAATTAGAAAGTCCATGAGCACTAGTTATTTAAGAAATAAAAATAACTCTGGAGGCATCACTTTACCAGACTTCAGGTTATACGACAAGTCTATAGTGATCAAAACGGTATGGTATTGGCACAAAAATGGAGACGTAGATGCATGGAACAGAATAGAGAATTTGTTATTTCAGATTCATGTGAGGGCACAATTAGGAAGAGTCCCTGTTGTAGTTGTGTCCTGCACCCATAAGGTATGCCCTATACCCTTACAGTGCAGAATAGAGAATTTAGAGATGAAACCAACCATGTATCACCATCTGATCCTTGACAATGTATACAAAAGCATACCCTGGGGAAAAGAATCCCTCGTTAGTAAGTAGTGCTGGGAGAACGGGTTAGCCACATGTAAGAGACTGAAACTGGACCCTCACCTCTCACCCCTAACAAAATTTAACTCATGATGGATAAAAGATTTAAATTTAAGATTTAAATCTAAGAAACTATAAAAAGCCTAGAAGATAGTGTGGGAGAAACTCTGATCAGCTTAGGGAAAGAATTTATGAAGATAACCCTGCTGGCAATTACAGCAGGAACACAAATAAATAAATGAATGGGACCTGATCAAGTTAACCAGTTTCTGCACAGGTAAGGATATAGTCACCAAAGCAAAGAGACAGCCCTCAGAATGGGAGAAGATATTTGCCATGCTATGGATCTAACAAAGGACTAATTACCAGAATCTGCAAAGAACTCAAGCGAATCAACGGATGTCCTGACAATCGGAGTTGACTGAAGAGTGAAGGTCTTCCTTTCCTTCCCTCCCTGCTCAACCTGTGCCTAGCGCGAAGGAAAAACTGGATTTTCAGTCTTGTTTCATTTTAATCAATTTAAATTTCAATAGCCATGTGGGGTGGGGCAGCACGGAGTTTGCAGACGAGAAACAACAGCACCAGCAAAATGTTCATATTGCTCAGAGGTTTTTGATGTCAAGTTTCTTATCTGAGTCTCATAACATCCCACGTGGGGCAGGATGAGCAGATAATATTATCCGCATTTTAAGCAGACATAAAAAAGATAAACAGGCCCATTTGGAGTCACTAGGTAGTTCATGAGAGAAGCATGCCTGCAACTCAGTTTCTTGACAATGCGCTCAGCGCTTTCTCTGTGATATCCGTATAATAATGATGACAATAATACATGAACGACATAATTAATATTACGGGCTGCTTGCTAGATGCAAGGATGCTCTTTCCATCTGTTGCTCTGTGCTTCCCAGAAGTTTGCACATTGTGGCACTCAGAGAAAATGATACTGCAGATCTGGCACCCAGGGGTAAGCTGGGGTAAACTGTGCTCCTCCAGCGTCTCATCCGACACAATCCGTTACACTCAATTTACATTTTATAATTAAGGTAAAAAATAAAACACAGAGCAAGAGGGTAGACATTACATATTGACTTTGTATGAAACTTCCCAAGTTTTTGAGAAACTTGAACTTGCTCCTTTTTGTTGGGGTGGGAGGTTAGTGATGGCTGATCCAACAGATAAATAGTTTTATTTGTAGAAATTCAAGGGATGCGTGTAAAAATTTGGTACACAGGAGGGGGATGGATGGGAGGAGGGAAGGTGATTGGAGGGGTCACCTCTATGGTTTATCCTACAAGGGTACAAGTGATTCTTTCTAAGAGCAGAGTATGAATGTCTTAACTCAATAACTAAGAAAATGACAAGAAGGTTACGTTAACCAGTTTGATGAGAGTATTTCAAGGTCTATATGAAAACATCACACTGTACCCTGTGATTGCATTGATGTACACAGCTATGATTTAATTAAAAAAAAAATTTGGTACACGTAGGTAATGCTTAGTGACCAAGTCAGGGACGTTAAGGCATCTGTCTCCCACATACAACACACTTTCGCTTATAGCCACCCTGTTCTGCTGCCAAAAGTTGGCCAATCTTTTTGACATTCTGTTTTATGCTTGAAACAGCTATGCACAATTCCAGACCAAACCTTTTTTTAAGGCAAAAAGTCTTGATGTTTACCATTGGAGACAAATTTTGTTCACCTAAATACGTAATGCAGTTTTCAAGCCATTTTTACAACCATTCAGCAATGTGGTAGGAGTTGAAATTATTTAAAGAAATCCTATTTCAAGAATCTATAAGGTCCTTCACAGACAAATGTTAAAATGTTTATAATAGTGTTGATATTTCGAATGCCATCAAATTGTTTTCACAGCAGATACTTTAAAACATGTTGAAATTCTAATTTGTAGAATATACCTGCATTGTTACAGCAGTCACCCTGCAGCTTACTTAGATGACAATTGAAAGGGGAACACTGGCAGTCACCATCTTGAACTTCCTAATGATTTTTAACAAGAAACCTTGCATTTTCTTTTCACACCGGGCCCCATCAATTATGTAGCCAGCCTTCCTGAAATGGCTCATGACCAAAGGCTGGTGGCTGAGGCCTGGAGAGAGACCCCTGCCCCTCGGAGGGTATGCTATTTCCAACAAGCTGAGTATAGGCACCCAGGCTGGGAAGCTTAGCAAGCTTAGCAACACTTCATTTAATCCTTACCACAACCCCATGAGGCTCTTATCATAAGTATCCCCATTTTATAGATGAGAAAATTAGGAGTTAGAAGGGCTGAGTAACCTCCCCAACAGCAAACACTTTGGGGGAGCCGTTCTATTCAAACACAACCATCTGGCTCAGGGACTGAGTTCTAGAGCACACCAACTTTTAGTCCCGGGCTTCACCCACTGAATCTCAGAGTTAGTTTGTTTATTTTGAGACAGAATCTTTGTTGCCCTGGATAGTCTGTCATGGCGTTATAGCTCACAGCAACTTCAAACTCTCTGGTTCAAGCGATTCTCTTGCCTCAGGCTCCCAAGTTGCTAGGATTAAAGGAACCTGCCACAGTACTCAGCTAGTTTTTCTGTTTTTAGTACAGTTGGGAGTCTTGCTCATGCTCAAGCTGGTCTCAGCTTCTGAGATCGAGCAATCCACCCACCTTTGTTTCCCAAAGTGCTAGGATTATAGATGTGAGTCACCACACCTGGCATGAATCTCAGTTATTAATACTAGAAAACGTAATAAGGAAAATGCTGTCTATCAGCTATAAAGAAAGGATTCAAAGGGCTACTGTGAAATATACATTTTGATAAATGGCCTTGGTAAGATGAAACAAAGGGTTATCCTAATTTTCATACATATAAAATACAGATTAAAACACGTTTTGGCACATTCATGGCATCTCTTAGATTTCAAGCATGGAAAGGCAATGAGCTCGGACAATTCTGAGCTGATGAGAATGGAATGGTCCAGCAGCCTCCCAGGGAAGGGACCCTGGAGCTCCTACCCAGGCAGGGCAGCTCATACCCCTCTGTGCCCACCTCAGCGTCTCAGAGTCATGCATTTGTTGGGCATGAGTCATGGGGGCTCTTCTGACATGGCCACAGCTCCATGAAGGCCTGAGATGGGGCTTGTGGACATGCACTTGCCCTCTAGGCATGCCCAAGTACACACACGCAAACATATAGGAACATGCACACATGTAGAGACACATACATACACAGAGACACACAAGTATGCTTATTGCATGTACACAAAACACCTACACACACAGCTCTGGTGCAGCTTGGCCCTCTGCCGAGAGCTGTGGTCAGCTGGACACTCAGTACAGAACTCACCACTTTCCTTGACTCCTGTTTTCTGTATAAAACAAACTCTGGGACCAAGTGGGCCTTTCTTTAGTCATTTGCACGTGGCTTCCATCTAGATATTGTTGGACAGACTCTAGGACCCTACTGACAGCAAGAGGAAAGGGCTGATGTCACTTCCCCTGTGAGCGCTGTGGATGTCCTCTGTGTGGGCTGTTGGTATCAGCTGCCACCAGAGGCCTGAGCTGCCCTGTCCTGCTCTGCAAGGTCCCCAGTGAGGGGTCCTCAGCACAGCCAGCCTGGCAGTGGAGGACTCGGTGCTCTGCTTCCTTGCCCACAGACTGAACCCCACTCTCCAAGTGGCCCTGTCTTCCCCTAGCTGCTGTCATGGCCTCCAGACTCTCTCCCAAGTCACTGAGCCTTGAGGGAACAGAGGCTTTTACGACAAGTTTTATTAGTGATGCCTCCCGTGCTAACTCTCTGAGATGGGTCAATGCTATTAACCTCATTTTACAGAGAGAGCAGGAGCCCCAAGGGGTCAAATGCTTCTCTCAAGGTCACACAGCATGTGTGGGGCAAAGGTAATTAGGCCCAGCTTGCCTGTTGGGCCAAGGCATACGGGGGACCTCGGGGAGGCCACTCTTACAGGCCTGGAGCTCAGACTTCAGGGGCCAGAGATGGCCATGGGCACAGCACCCAACATCTCCACTGCTACATCGCACCCAGCCACCTGATCTGCCCCACCTTTCTTCTGTTCTGAGGAATGTCTCAATGCAAAGCTACAAAAGGCAAATGGAGCTGAGGGTGGGGGGGTGAGAGGTGTATTCCCACTGCTGAAACGCAGCCCGGTCGTGGCTTGTCAAGAACTTCAGTAACTTCCAGGCACAGTGGCTCACACCTGTGATCTTAGCAATCTGGGAGGCCAAGGTGGGAGGAACACTCGAGCCCACAAGTTCAAGAGCAGCCGGGGCAGAGCAAGACCCTATCGTCACTAAAAATAGAAAACTTAGCAGCATGGTGGCACGTGCCTGTAGTCCCAGCTACTCAAGAGGCTGAGGCAGAAAGATCGCTCGAGAGACCAGGAATGTGAGGCTGCTGAGAGCTATGATGACGCTACTGCACACTAGTCCAGGTGACAAAGTGAGGCCCTGTCTCAAAAAAAAAGAAAGAAAGAACTTCAGCAACCATGGAATCTTCTGGCATGTTCAGCCAGAGTCCAAAGGCAGAGCAGAAAGCAACTGGATACTATTTCTCCTTGATCTTCTTATAGATTCCTGGGACCCACAGGTCTCATAGCTGAATCACTCATCCCAATGGTGAGGGGAGATGAGCCACGTTGCCTGCTGTACACGCCACTCCTTCACATCCCAGCGTAAATAAGAGGCTTGTACCTACTTGTAGAAAGAAAATGAAAGGAGGTGGCCAGGCTGAGCCTACAGACATGCAAGCTGGGAAAACATAAAAACCAAAGGCCACAAACCTCAGCTCAGAAAGTCGGTCCCCACAGCCAAAGCGTGTGTTTACGCCTGGCTCTTCCAGGGAGATTGACAACTGGCGAGGCCGCAAGCGTGTGCCGGTAACTGGGCGTCCTGGGAAGGTGCCCAGGCCCTTGGTGAATGAGGCCGAGTTTGTGAAGTTAGGCTGCCAGAGGCACACGCATGTGCCAAATCCAGCTTGCCCCTGCCAGTTTCGGAGGTTCCCAAGAATAGACAGACCCAGGCTCCTCGGAGTGGGTGAAAAGGCACACAGGAAAGTCATCTACTGGGAGCTTCGTGTCTTCTCCTCAAACACTGTCCTTCCTCTTCCTCCTGGTCTTTCCTCCCAAGGATCCCCACCTCCCCAAACTGACTTCAGCAAATCTTTATTGTACAAGCCAGGAAAATGTCTTATTTTCCAGTTGATTCGAGTCAGGTTTCTGTGACCGGCAGCCAAAAGCAGCTTGATGATTTAGCTGCTAGGGTTGCTGGGGGGTGAGATCACACACTCAGAGCACTTGGTACAACATCTGATACGTTGGACATCCTCAGTGCACGTCCATTGTCATCATCTTCAGTAGCATTACCATCATTGCTGGCAAGTACGTACCAGCTGCATTACAACAAACTGCATCTTGACCATTCCAATCCTCTGGCTGTGAACACATGCCACGTGCTTTCACTGTCTAAATCCTACCTCCCCTAGCCCACCTCAAATCAGATGCTCCGGAAGCCCCTGAGCAACCTCTCTCCACCTAATTCTTGTCGTCTCCTGTGCCTTAGTTTACCTGGCTTGGCACGTAACTGTGACATAATCGTGTCAACTGCAGACATCACGCACCACTGTAGAGCTGGGCAGGGCACAGCCTTCTCTGGCCTGTGGGGTAGTACCACATGCCCTATGTTGGACTTCCTTGTCTCACTAGAATGCAAGCTCTGTGAAAGCAGAGCCCAGTGCTCTTTCTTTTGTTTCTCTGCAAAAGCTAGTGTGTGTTGCTGAGCATACAAGGTAGGTAGGAAGGGAACTGATATACACAAAGTATAGGGCACCCAGTAGGTGCCTGACACCAGTCAAATGCTTTACTCACGTTATCCCACTGACTAGGTTCTTTCATGTTCATTTTATTTAATTTTTTTTTTTTTCTGAGATAGGGTCTTGTTCTGTTGCCTAGGCTGGAGTGCAGTGGCATCATCGTAACTCACTGCAGCTTCAGATTCCTGGACTCAGGTGATCCTCCAACCTCAGCCACCTAAGTAACTGAGACTATAGGTACACACCATCACACCCAGCTGATTTTACCATTTTTTGTAGCCACAGCGTCTTGCTTTGTTGCTCAGGATGACCTTGAACTCCTGGCCTCACATGATCCTCCTGCCTCAGCCTCCCAAGGCGCTAGGCTTACAGGGGTGAGCTACCATGCCCACCCACATTAACTATTATATTAACTAATATAACTATTGTAACAAGATGGTCATTGTTTTCTGTCTCTCTCAGGCCACACCAATATAGCAATAAAAATAGTCAGAATAGGAATTCTTAAAGACTATCTTCTCTGGTTTCAATCTCCCTGGGAATCCCAGACCACTTTAGATGTCCTGCTCCCTCCAAATACTTCTGAGAGGCCTCCCCTCCCTAGAGGTATAGCTCACTGGCACTCTGTACATCCAGTTGGCTCACTCTAACCTTTGCCATTGTCCTTGCCACTGCAGAGTCTAGTGCCTGTTCATCACTGAAGCCTAGGCCTGCTAGACAGTCCCCCTGCTGCAGGTACCTGGGACAACAGCTCTGGCTCATGTGTTGCTGAGGTCCCAGTGCCACAGACTTGCCCTTTCCTGACTTTTCACAGCTGTGAATGCCCCATCTCCCTTCTCGAAACTTCTGATCCTGCCTCTCATCTCTTGAGGTTTCCTCATGCTGTGCCCCACCCTTCCTTTTTGATGACTCTAGACCTCAAGAAGCCTCTGCAGATGATTTCTAGTTATATTAGTCTGCCAGGGTTGCCAGAACAACATACCACAGGCTGGGCAGCTTCAACGACAGAAATTTATTCTCTCACAGTTCTGGGGGCAGGAAGTCCAAAAATCCAGGTTTCAGTAGGGTTGGCTTCTTCAGAGGCTTCTTTCCTTAGATTGTAGATAGTCACCTTCTTGCTACCCTCACGTACTCTTCACTCTGTGTGTGCATCCCTGATGCTTCTTCCTTTCTTCCTCTCTATAGGGACACAAGTCCTGTGAGATCAGGGCTATACCCTTATGGTCTTCTTTAGCCTTGATTACTTATCTCCAAATGCAGTCACATTGCAGGATCAGGGTTTCAATATATCAACTTCGGGATAAATGATTTAGTTCATAACACTGGTTCTGATAAATACTAAGGTGAAAATAAATATAAGATTCAGGATATGGTTGTAGGATGTGGGATTAGGTGGGGAAGTCAGGGAAGAATTTGCCAAGAAAAGATGAGGCCTGACCGATGTCACCTACAAAATAAAAGATAGAGTCTCACTTTGTCACCCTCAGTAGAATGCCTTGGCATCACAGCTCATAGCAACTTCAAACTCTTGAGCTTAAGTGTTCCTCTTGCCTAAGCCTCCCAAGTAGTGAAGACTACAGGTGCCCACCATAATGACTGGCTATTTTTGTTGTTGTTATTATTGTAGTTGTCATTGTTGTTTAGCAGACCCAGGCCAGGTTCCAACCTGCCAGCCCTGGTGTATGTGGCCAGTGTCCTAACCACTGAGGGATGGGAACGCCCCAGTAAAAGCAGTCTTAAGAGGGATATTTATCACATTAGATGCCTACATTCAAAAAACAGAAAGGGGGCACATCAACAAACTCATGAACCATTTTATGGAATTGGAAAAAGGAGGAACACTCTAATCCCAAACCCAGCAGAAGAAAAGAAATTACCAAAATTAAATCAGAGATTAATGAAATTGAAAACAAAAGAATCATTCAGAAAATTAAAACAAAAAGTTGTTTTTTAAAAAAAATAAAATAAAATTGATAAACCTTTGGCCAGATTACCTAGAAACAGAAAGGTAAAATCTCAAATAACCTCAATCAGAAATGATAAAGGGGAAATAAAAACAGATGCCACAGAGATACAAGAGATTATCTCTCAGGACGACAAGAAACTCTATGCCCAGAAATTTCACAATGTGGAGAAAATGGACCAATACCTGGAATCACACCCTCTCCCTAGACTTAATCAAGAAGTAGATCTCTTGAACAGACCAATTTCAAGAACTGAGATAGAAGGAACATTAGAAAATCTCCCAACCAAAAAAGCCCAGGTCCAGATGGCTTTACAATAGAATTCTATCAAAACTTCAAAGAGCTTATACCCATACTACAGAAATTATTCCCAAAATTGAGATGGAAAGAAGCTTCCCCAACACATTCTGCAAAGCAAAGATCACCCTGATACCAAAACCAGGAAAGGACCCAACTAAAAAGGTGAACTTCAAGTAAATGAGGCAAAAGCTATATTAATTAGTTTGATGTAAGGATGTCAAATTGTATTTAAAAATCAACACATTGTACCCCATATACACATAAATATATTCATGATCTATGTGTATATGACTTAAAAAAATAAAAGACCAGTTGGATGAAAGTATTTCAAATTGTATACAGAAATAGTATACAGTCTCTGAAGTGAAACTTCAGACCAATTTCACTAATGTATATAGATGCAAAAATTCTCAACAAAATCCAAGCAAACAGATTACAGCTATCCTTAAAAAAGTCATTCATCACAATCAGTAAGTTTCATCCCAGGGATACAAGACTGGTTTAACATATGCAAATCCATAAGCATAATTCACCATATCAACAGAATCAAAAACAAAGACCATATGATCCCCTGAAATGATGCAGAAAAAGTATTCCGTATAATTCAGCATCCTTTTCTAATTAGAACACTGAAGAGTACAGGCATAAATGGCACATTTCTTAAACTAAATGAAGCCATCTATGACAAACCCACAGGTAATATTTTACAGAATAGAGTAAAACTGAAAGCTTTTCCACTTAGAATTTCAACCAGACAAGGTTATCCTCTATCGCCACTACTATTCAACATAGTGTTGTAAGTTCTAGCCAATACAATCAGGCAAGATAAGGAAATAAAGGGCATCCAAATGGGGGCAGGGGAAGTCAAACTCTCACTCTTTGCTGATGACATGATCTTATACTTAGAGAACCCCAAAGACTCAACCACTTTCTGAAGGTGGACTCATCCACCTTCATTCCTATAAGTGATAAAAAAAAAAAAAAATACAGCAATGTCTAAGGATTAAAATCAATGTCTACAAATCAGTAGCCTTTGTATATGCCAATAATAGCCAAGATGAGAAGCCAATAAAGGACCCAATTGCCTTCACAGTAACTTCAAAAAGAATGAAATACCTAGGAATATACCTAGCAAGAGGTGAAGGACTTTCAAAGAAAACTATGAAACCCTAAGAAAAGAAATAGCAGAATATATTAACAAATGGAAGAACATACCATGCTCATGTCTAGGAAGAACCAACATTGTCAAAATGTCTATACTTCCTAAAGCAATCTACAGATTCAATGCAATCCCCATTAAAATACCATCATCATACTTTCAAGTTTTGGAAAAAATAATTCTTCATTTTATATGGAAACTGAAGAAACCCTGGATAGCCAAGAAAATTCTTAGTAATAAAAACAAAGCTGGGTATCACCCTACCAGTCTCTCAGCTATATTACAAGGCCATAGTAATCAAAACAGCATGGTATTGGCATAAAAAGAGAGACATTTGTATTTGGAACCAAATAGGAAGCCATGGGATGAAACTAATATCTTACATCCACCTAATCTTTGATAAATCAAACAAGCACATACATGGGATCAATAAATGGTGCTGGGAGAACTGGATAAATACATGTAAAAGACTGAAACTGGATCCACACCTCTCACCATTTACAAAAATTGATTCAAGATGGATAAAAGTTTTAAATCTAAGGCATGAAACAATAAAAATCCTCAAAGAAAGTGCGGGGAAAATACTTGAAGATATTGGCATGGGGAAAGATTTTATGAAGAAGATTTCTGTAGCAATTGCAACAACAAAAATAAACAAATGGGACTTAATTAAACTGAAAAGCTTCTGTACAGCTAAGGAGACAACAAACGAAGCAAACAGACAACCTACACAATGGGAAAGGATATTTGCATATTATGAGTCAGACAAAAGTTTGATAACTAGGATCTACAGAGGACTCTCATTAATCAGCAAAAAAAGACCCAACCATCCCATCTATCACTGGGCAAGAGACATGAATAGAACCTTCTCTAAAGAAGATAGATGAATGGCTAACAAATATATGAAAAAATGCTCATCGTCCCTAATCATCAGAGAAATGCAAATCAAAACTCCCCTGAGATATCACCTAACCCCACTGAGAATGGCCCACATCACAAAGTCTCAAAGCTAGAGAGGCTGGCGTGGATGTGGAGAGAAGGGAACACTTTTACACTGCTAGTGGGCCTGCCAACTAATACAACCTTTTTGGAAGGAATTATGGAGAATCCTCAGAGTACTCAAATTAGACCTCCCATTTGATCCTTCAAACCCATCGACCCAGAAGAAAATAAACCCTTTTATCATAAGGACATTTGCACTAGACTGTTTATCACAGCTCAATTTACAATCGCCAAAATGTGGCAACAGTCTAAATGCCCACCAACCCAGGAATGGATTAACAAGCAGTGGTATATGTACACCATGGAATACTATTCAGCCGTTAAGAAGGATGGAGACTTTGCATCTTTTGTATTTACCTGGATGGAGCTGGAACACATTCTTCTTACTAAAGCATCACAAGAATGGAGGAGGAAGAATCCAATGTACTCTATTCGAATATGAAGGCAGCAGATGAGCTAATACAAGGAGGGGGAGGGGAATGAGCAAGTGGGGAGAGAGGAAGAGAGAGGGGGACACTGTCACAGTGTATGGCACACCTCCTGGGGGTGGGACGCAATTATAAGAGGGACTTTAAGAAATGCAATCAGTGTAACCTAATTCTTTGTATCCTCAATGAATCCCAATTTTAAAAAATCTCAGCCTGTGTCATGAGCTAATAAGGAAAGTTCTTTGTGGGCATGGTTATTTTTTATAGCTAGCTACGTAAGTATTTCTATTATTAACCTCAGTGAAAAATCTGGGACCAACCTCCCCCCTCACCCCACTGCCAAGAGCTGGCTAATGTCACTGGAGAACCCAGTCCCATAACTGTTTTCCAAATTTAATCAGGGCTCTTTCTGCTACACAGCTAATGTGGTAGGAATCACTGCCAATAATTTAAAAATCATTTCCATAAATGTGTAATGGAATTAATAAATTTACACACATCTTTTTAGGAACAGCGCTAAATGTTATATAAACAAGGGAACACTGGAGTTGTTTAATTTGTTTTTTCTGCCTGTTCGGGGTTGGGGAAGCTAAGTACGCAGTGGCAGAGAGAAGGGAATTGTCCTAGTAGAAACTGAAATATCTAGGTGAAGAATCAATAGGCCTTGTGTTAATTTGCCTCTAGGATGTTGGCATTAATTCCAAAATCTGTCTCTTTGCCAAGACTGGAGACAATTTGCCTGGATTGGGGGGCCATCTAGTGGCCATTTGCGCACCCTCCGGTGCCAGCGCAGCAGAGCGGAGCCGACCCTGAACGCAAGATGGCCTGCTCAGTCTCTCGAAGTTTCTAGGAGTAAAAACTGATTTGAGTAACAAAAGCCTATACCGGTATTTCCTTTCATAATTTTGAAGGCTTATCTGAATATCATAGGCCATTTGGATTTGTTTTCCTTGTAACTTCAATAATGAGCTCTAATTCCCAGATTTTGTTTTTGCGGGGTTTGGTTTTTTTTTGGTTTTTTGGTGTTTTTTGTTTTTTTACAAGAAGTACCCACTGTTTCTGGTACAGCAGGGTGCCAAGCAAGTGTGTGTGTGCACATGGGCGTTTGCACAGAATGCAGTGGGACCAGGCTGCTGGCACAGCTAGAGCAGCTGGTGCAAACCAGCCCAGCCCAGCCCAAGTCAGCCCACCTGGGACAGCTGTTACTACATCCGAGCAGTGAGCTGGGATGCTGTCACCTGTTCCATTTTACCAAGCCTGGGCGAACATGTACCTAGTCTGATCTTTCCAGAGGCGCATACATCCCCTGTAGTAGCTGGGTCACTTCCAGGGACTATTGTCAGAGAACTGTGTGACCTCAGAGGGACATTTCTAGCCTACAAAATTATGAATAGAATAGATGATGCCTCCAGATGGCTAAGTTTTAGTACTTAGCCTCCCAGGGGGTCTTTTTTTGTACCAATACCCTTTGAAGCACTTGGGAAAGGTGAAACCACTTTTTTGAACTTTTAGAAAGAACCAAGGGATAGTTCTCTGGAAAATATACCTACCTCTTGCCTTCCTGAAATCTAGGTCTTAAAGAATAACCGAGTAAGTTTACAAAATCCTATTCGGAGGAAAATACCTGAGTAAGGACAATATTTTTTTTTTATTATTATGATGAAGTCTAGTTATAGAATCTTCTAAGATTTTGATAAATATATGGATCCTTTTTCTAGAAAAATAGGCTCAAATGAACATTTTGTCCCACTAATTCTCCCAAAAAGCTTAAAAATTCTATCACTAGAGAAAGGGGGTATGTAATGCTTTGGTTCATCATAGCCTTTTCATCACCCAGAATACCTTTTCAGTTTAATTTTATCCAGTCACTGGAGTGCTTGCCAGGTGCCAGACACTGGGCTAGGTTCTGGGTGTACAAAAAAAAAAAAAAATAGACAAAGCCCTTTACTACAAGAAATGAAATCTTATAACATTTTCTCATTACTTTTCCTCCATAGACCTTATGGTTTTGAATTTATTCATAAAACTTCAACTGTTGATAATTCTCTACTCATTTTTCCATGATCTAACCAATGTAACTATCATGAAGATTCCAGGGCTTTTCATAGAACCTGGTTCATAGCAGGTGTTCAATACAAATTTGCTTAATTATATTGAATTGAGATGATAACATTCTAATTAAAAGTTAAAAATAGCTACGGGTTTGGACTTTATCAAATATAAACCTTTTGTTAGGAATAAGCTGTTTCTGATAGGTCTTCTGAAATATTGAAACTAATTTCTGAACTCTATCAGCTGAGGGTGTCAGTTGTCAAGAGCCATTGAACTACACTAACCTCAAAATCTGTGTTCTTTTAAAAAAGCTTTTCACCTTCTAAGAATTTTAATTATTCCATAAAAAGCATGGAGATGTTTGGTTAACAAAACAAAAAATTCACATAAACCTTCCTTTTGTATCATAAGGCAAAAATCAGTTTTGAAAGGAGAGGCTTGAATGTTTTAAAATAAAAGAGAGAGAAATAAGCAAATTAGGAATAGAGAGAAACTTCCTCAAATTGATAAAGATCACCTGAAAAAAAAAAAAACCCTATAGTTAACATCATACTTTTTTTTTTTTTTTTTTTTGAGACAGAGCCTCAAGCGTCGCCCTGGGTAGAGTGCTGTGGCATCACAGCTCACAGCAACCTCCAACTCCTGGGCTCAAGTAAGTCTCCTGCCTCCGCCTCCCAAGTAGCTGGGACTACAGGTGCCCACCACAACACTCGGCTATTTTTTGGTTGCAGCCGTCATTATTGTTTGGCAGGCCCAGGTTGGATTCGAACCCACCACCTTGGGTGTATGTGGCTGGTGCCTTAGCCACTTGAGCCATAGGTGCCAAGCCAACATTATACTTTTTAATAAGAAACTAGAAGCTTTCTCACTAAGATCAGTAACAAGGCAAGGATGTTCTTTCCTTCTTTTTTTTTGAGACAGAGTCTCACTATGTCACCTGGGTAGAGTGTCGTGGCATCTCAGCTCACCACAACCTCAAACTCTTGGGCTTATAAGTGATTCTCTTGCCTTAGCGTCCCAAGTAGCTGGGACTACAGGCACCGGCCACAATGCCCAGATATTTTTTGCTGTTGTTGTTACAGCTGTCATTGTTTGCTTTAGCTGGCCCGGGCTGGGTTTGAACCTGCCAGCCTCAGTGTATGTGGCTAGTGCCCTACACACTGAGCTATGGGCTCTGCCAAGGATGTTCCTTCTTACCACTCCTTTTTGACATTGTATTGAAAGTCCTAGGTAATACAATAAGATGAGAAAAGAAAAAGTATACAGATTGAGAAGTAATAAAACTATCTTTATTCATAAATGTCATAATTATGTAGAAAATCTAAAAGAAATCTCTACCTCTTTCTCTTTCTCTCTCACACACACACACACACAGCCTCCTAGAACTAAGTAATTTAGAAAGGTTTCAGGATAGAAGGTTCACATACAAAAGTCAATCATTTCCCCAAATATATGTAACAAGTAGAATTTGAAATTAAAAACACAATTCTATTTTGATTAGTACCGCCACAATGTGAAATTTTTAGGAATAATCTAACAAAATATATGCAAGATCTATATGAAGAAAACTATAAAATTCTGATTAAAAAAACTAAAGAATGGAGAGATATCCCATGTACATGGATAGGAACACTGACTATTGTTAAATGTCTGTTCTCTCTTACCTGATCTATAGATTCAATATAATCCCAATACCGAATTCAACAAGTTATTTTGTGGATATCAAGAAATTGATTTTAAAGTTTATAAAGAGAGGCAAAAAACCTAGAATAGCCAGCATAATAGTGAAGGAAAAAAGCATAAAAATAAGAAGAAAACAAAAAAAAAATAAAAATAAATTTATAAAAAAAGAAAAAAGAAAAGTTGGAGGACTGATGTTACCCAACTTTAATACTTACTGTAAGCTCAGCGCCTGTGGCTCAAGGGGCTAAAGCGCCAGCCACATACACCTAAGGTGGCAGGTTTGAATCCAGCCCAGGCCCGCCAAACAACAATGACGGCTGCAACCAAAAAATAGCCGGGCGTTGTGGCGGGCGCCTGTGGTCCCAGCTACTTGGGAGGCGGAGGCAGGAGACTCACTTGAGCCCAGGAGCTGGAGGTTGCTGTGAGCTGTGATGCCACAGTACTCTACCCAGGGGGACAGCTTGAAAAATGATAAGAGTATCTATTCTTCAAGATTGCAAAACAGTCCTAAATAGGTATGCATCTAGATCAGATCTTCAAAGCAGATGAAGCAAAATCTAACAGAACAGAAAGAAATAGACACATCCATCATCATAGTTGGAGATTTTAACACCAGTCTCTCAGTAATAGAAGAAGCAGATAAAAGTTTAGCGAGGATGTACATTTGAACAGCCCTATCAAAGCCTGCCCGTGCAGTAGATCTGAGACTCCGGGCTTTACACTACATGCCTGTATTAGGTGAAATGGCCTCATCTACCAGGCCAGCGCTCCTGCCCACTGATCCCCTACTCTGAGGAAAGGGAGCGCCACCCACCCTAGCTTGCCTCCCCTTCCGCAGTCCCGCCACACTGTTCCAGCTTTGTTCTAGAATCCCTGGAATTATGGCAGCACAAGGGTTACATCGAAATAAATGGATCTTAAAAAAAAATCAGAAAAGTCCAGATTTACAACTTCGTAGTCACTTCTGAGGATAAAAAATAAACCAAACACATCCTCAGCACAGTAAAGGCAGGCGGCCGTGAGCTCTGCATTCTCCCTGATGGTCGGCACCCTGCACTTCAACTTGGCCCAGGGCATTATCCAGAGGGCGCCACCTGGCAGGAAATGAGGGGCCTCTTGTGCAGGTACAAAAAGACACAAAGTGGAGAGAGGAGGAAGTGGAAGCTGTCAGTGTCATTAGAGATGTTTAATTTCACTCTCCTAAAACCAGGAAAAAAGGAAGCTCCAACATCATTTGGGTCCGACTACTGTGGTACCTTTTGGGGAATAAATATATGAATCCATTTGCAGGTAGACAAAGATAGACTTTTGTTAGGCTGTTATATAATTGAACTTTATACCCTCTATTTTTAGGCCGATGTGCAAATTCCAAGTTAAAAACTTGCGATAGCTCCTTGGTGGAAAGCAATTACTTTCAGCATATGTCAGACAATCAAAACAAGTTAGGCTCCATCTCCATCTTCCATACAGTGACTATGATTATTCACAGTGATGATTCATAGTAGCTCTCAAGCGGTGCACATAAGGGCCACTTTTTTTAAACGTGGGAGTTTGTTTCAAAAATCCAAATTTTTGTCTCTAATCCGGGAAATTGGATTCCCTGGTCTGGATTAGGGCCCCCAAACCCTTTTTAACAAGCACACTGAGGGATTCTAATGCATGTGGGTTCTTTCCAGGCTTGGAGGGACAATTTAAGACCCTATAAAATGCCACCATTTCTTCTGAGTCATTCAAGAAGAGCAAAATTATTTATAATCAAATGTATTTGAATGTTTGGAAAGCAAGTAACCCCTATGTAAGTCACAGGCAAGGGCTCTCAGCAATCAGTGCACTTGAAAAAACAATTCAGGGCCTGAACAGGTAACAGGGATGGTATGTGTGGTAAGAGGTAACTCTGAGTGTCAAAACAGTCCTAGAATCAATATTCCCGCTGGGAACAGACGTATAGAGACAGGCTTCTTGCCTGACATCTATCTGCCAGCTAACCAGAGCAAATTTCAGAACATGTGTCTTCTTGGTTCTCCTCCCACTGCTGAAGCCACTGACCCCATCTGCTGGTCCAGTTCTAAGCCCTCCCCAGCCAGACTCCAGCCACCCTCAAAAGAGTCCCCTAAATGCTAGCTGTCAGAGGAGTGAGCTCCCATGACTTCTCCAAATATCCCCCCAAAGCTTTGATAAGCAAATTGGATTCTCTCCAAAGCAAACTGACCAACTCAGAGTGCCAGCTCTTGACTTTGAGCCTAATCCCATCACAGGGAGCCTCCAGCCTTCCTCTTCAGACATTTAGAGTAACATTCTCAACCTCGGCTGCCATGAATGTTATTACAGAAGCTTTCACAAACCTCCATGCCTCACTCCCAGCATAAACAAAAATTAACTAATAATGTATCAAAGACCTGAATATGAGGGGGAATATCATAAAACTCTTAAAAGAAAACACAGGGTTCAATCATCATGACCTTGGACTTGGCAATGGATTCTTAGACATGACACCAAAAACAGTGAAAAGAAAAATTAGACAAATTGCACATCATTAGAACTTTTGTGCATCAAAGGATACCATCAAGAAAGTGAAAAAACAATCTGCCAAAAAGGAAAAAAATATTTAAAACTTAATTATGTGGTAAAGGTCCAGTATCCAGAATATAGAAAGAACTTTCACAACTCAGAAAAAAAGAAAAATCACTTCTTAGCCTTTTGGCTAAGATCAAGTGTAGAAAAAAAAAATACAAGCAACTCAATTAAAAAATAGGTAAAGAACTGTATATTTCTCCAAAGAAATTATATAAGTAGTCAAGATGCTCCACAATATTAGTCATTAAGGAAATGCAAATTAAAATCACAATGCGATACCAACTTACATCCAGTGGAATGCCATAATTTAACGAAAAAAGTAAGAGGAGGAGGAATAACTGTCAGCAAGGACGCAGAGAAATTGGAACACTGCAGGTAGGATTGTAAAACAGTGCAGACGCTGTAGAAAACGGGTTGGCAGAATCTCAAAAATGTAAATACAGAGTTATTATATAAACCAGCAATTCCACTCTGCGCATTTAAGCAAAAGAATTGAGACCAGATATTCGAATAAAAATGTGTACACAAATGTGCATAGCACCGTTCTTCATAATAAGCCAAAAAGTGGAAACAATTCAAATGTCCATCAGTTGATGAACTGATAAACAAAATTTGGCGTACAATGGGGTATTACTGAGCCATAGTAAGGAAAGAAATGCTGATATGAGCTACACCATGGATGGACCTTGAAAATGTGAAGCTGCATGAAAGACCGCAGACACAAAATCACGCTCTGTGTACAATTCCATTTATGGGAACAATCTGGAACAGGTAACTGCATACAGAGACATTCCATAAATACGGCACTAGGTAGTAATCGTGGCCCACAACGCTGTGAGCAAACTAAATGCCACGGAATTGTCTGTTTTAAAGTGGTTCATTTTATGTTATGTGGATTTTACCTTAATCAAAAAATCCCAGCTGGGTACAACAGCTCATGCTTATAATCCCAGCACTTTGGGAGGCCAAGGTGGGAGGATTACTTGAGGCCAGGACTTCAAGACCAGCCTGGGCAATGTAGCAAGATGCCATCTCTACAAAAACTTAGCCAGCTATGGTGGTGTGCACCTGTAGTCTCAACTACTCGGGTAGCTGAAGCAGGAAGTTCATTTGAGCTTAGGGCAGGAGAGGCTGCAATGAGGTGTGACTGTGACCTGTATCAGCAGCCTGAGATACTGTCTCTTTAAGAAAAAAAAAAAAAAAAAAGCAAAGAAAAAGTCCCAATGCTGGTCTCTCTCATCTTTTCCCTTTGATGAGAGGGAACCACTTGCAATCTCTCTGGAAGTGTTCTAAACTTTCTCTTTGTTCTCCTTAAATAAAATCTGTTACTTTGAAACTCGTGTGGTCACCTTTGCTCTCTGTCCACACTGCCTGTGCGCTGCAGTCTGACTTTCAGCTTGCACTCCCTTCCGCTTTTGATGAACCCTGTTGCTGTCCCCTCCCTGTACCCTTTGTGTGTAGATGGAACTCCAAAGCACAGAGCTGCTGTCCCCTTTAGCATAAGCTGGAGGAGATCGTCCTTTCTGGTTTTTTGACTTTCCACCATGAGTAACGTTTTGTCTAGAGACCTCTCCTCTTTGGGGACTCTGGGAACATTTTGCCAACACTTCCTTCTTTGTAACAACCCCACTTTCATGGGATGGTTTTATCCCCCCCCTAACACTACAAGGGACAAAAGTGCTGTATAGAAGGATTTCAGGTGGGGCACGGTGGCTCACTCCTGCAATCCCAGCACTCTGGGAGGCTGAGGCAGGTGGATTGCTTGAGCTCATGAGTTCAAGACCAGTCTGAGCAAAAGTGAGACCCTGTCTCTACTAAAAATAGAAACATTATCCTGGTGTTGTGGAAGGCGCCTGTAGTCCCAGCTACTCCAGAGGCTAAGGCAAGAGGATTGCTTGAGCCCAGGAAAATTAGCTTGCTGTGAGCTATGATGATGCCATGGCACTCCAGCCTGGGTGAACAGGGACTCAAAAGAAAGAAAAGACGGAAGAAAGAAAAGAATAGGAAAAAAAAGCATTTTTTTTTTTTTCAGTTTTTGGCCAGGGATGGGTTTGAACCCACCACCTCCGGGTATATGGGGCCGGCACCCTACTCCTTTGAGCCAGGTGCCGCCCAAAAAAAAGAAATTTTTGTCAATGCCCTATTTCCCAGGCCAGCTCCATTGCTTTGCAAATTAGAGGCACTTTCTTTGTGGACACCTATAGGGGTCTAAGTGGACTGTGGGGCATCTGGGGCAAGAGGCTTACAAGAGGCAGAAGTCCCCACAGAGTGGTACGTGGGGACTGAGAGCTTACAAGGGTACATGTGAAATTTACTAAATGTAGAACTTAAATGTCTTAACACAGTAACTAAGAAAATGCTGTTAACCAGTTTGATGAAAATATTTCAAACTGTATATAAAACCAGCACATTATACCCCATGATATATGTACACAGCTATGATTTAATAAAAAAAAGAAAAAAGAAAAGAAAAATTTAAAATTTAAAAAAAAAAAAAAAAGGATAGACCTGGTCCCAGGGATGTACCATAGGGTGCTGTCCCTGGCAACCATTGCAAGGGAATGTGGTGGGCCCATGCGGCATTCCTTGAGAAAAGTAGTTGTCTTTATGTAACCTCTCCAAGAGCCCCACACATAGCCTTGGTGGGGAAGGTTTGGTTTACCAGATGGGGACACCTGTCTACGCTTGCAAAGTCTCTGTGCCCTGAGGGATGGCTGGTTGGCAGGAGGGGGTCTGTCTTTTCTCTCCCACAGAGGAATATAGGACCATGAGCCTTGGTACCCTCTAATCACCCCTAAGGTGCCTCTGGCAAAATTGGAAGACCTTGGATTTGATAGCCTGTGAAAGTCGAAATTAATTTTCTTTTGTATCAGAGCTTGGCCTCCAGTTACTGGCTGGACAAGTCTGACCCGTAGATGGGAGTTGATCTATGTACAAATGACTTAATAAAAAAAAAATTATAACACCATTGTATAACTAGAGCTCTCTTGTAGAACTGAGGGGAAGAGGTCAGAGACGACCTTATACCCTTCAGGGATCATCCTCAATATTGTAAGTCCTCTGTGAAAAAATGTCAACTGGGGAAGAAGGGACTGGAGGGGAAAGGGGCTGGGAAAAAACACCAAGTTTTCCCCCTCGGGAGGCTTGACAGCACCACCTGTGTCTACTCCAGAAAGGAAAAACCATTAGGTGGAGAGGAGGAGGGACCAAAAATACAGGGCAGCTTACAGTTCAGGAGAGACCACAGCGTCACCTCCACTCCCCCGAGACCCCTGTTCTGAATCTCTACCCGCTCCCTCTCCCTGAGGCGGCCTCCCATACCAGACAGCACATTGTAAAGGTATACAGCCCCGTCTGCATGGCAGACTTAAGAACACGTGAAGAGAAACTAGGAAAATTTTCAGTGGATCCTGGGAAGTTCATAGAGAAGTTTTAGCATTTGACTAACATTTTTTTTTATTACTTTTTAGTAAATCATAACTTTGTACATTGATGCATTTATGGGGTTCAGGGTACTGCTTCGATATACAAGGTGAAATGTTTACATTGAACCAAGTAACACATCCATCACAATTATACTCATTTCTTAATAGTTTGGAAATGTACTGTCGCATCATTGATTTGGAAGGCTCTAATGATTTTACTGTTGTTAGGGCGTGGCTGAAAACCAGTGTGAAGGGACAGCCGTGCGACACAGGGCGGATAGACCACATGCTACTCGTCAGAATTTGGCTGATGGGACAAATGTGGTTCCTACCCAAGACCTGGGAAAACAGGAGAGGTTGGCACAGCAGCCCCAGATGACGTGCAGTCCTAACTTATAGAAGAAATGCGGAAAACACAGGAAAGCCAATAAACGTTTCCAAGTTAGCTGAGCTGCCCCAGCGTAAGAATGAAAATTCAGCCTCCTTTAGGGGAAGACGAGTGAAAACAATCCAAAAGTATACCAAGTTGGACCCAGAAGCAGCAGAAGGGAGAATTAGGCTTCATACTCATTTTATCAACCAGCTGGCCCCTGATGTCCAAACACCAGTGTAAGGTATAGGGACCCCAAAGTGCCTCAAATAAGCTGCTGAACTTGGCCACCTCAGTCTTCAACGCTGGAGGCGGCAAGAACGCCAAAGAGTTAGATTATCAGGAGCTTTATTGCAGCCAGGCCCGGTGGTCTAGGAGACAAGCAAGGAACACAAGGAGACAAATGTACCCTTGCAATGGTGTAACGTTTAACCAGACATGTTTTATTTATTTTGAGACAGAGTCTCACTATGTCACTCTTGGTAGAGCGCTGTGGTGTCACAGCTCACAGCAACCTCAAACTCTCAGGGTTAAGCGATTCTCTTGCCTCAGCCTCCTCCCAAGTAGCTGGGACTATAGGCGCCCGCCACAACACCCGGTTATTTGTTGTCGATGTTGTCATTTTTGTTTACCAGGCCTGGGTTGGGTTCAAACCCCTGGTGTATGTGTCTGGCACCCTCGCCGCTGAGATATGGGCACCAAGCCATGACCAGACGTGTTTTAATTATGGCAAACTGGGCTGAGGAGAAATTGTCACCAGAGGGTCCTAACACTGATGGCAGAGAGGGCAAGGTATGACCCCACCTCACCTGCTTCCACTGCGGTGCCCCAGGACACCAGACGCCAAGAAACCAGCCAAGGAGGAGACAGTGAACAAGAACCCACCTTCAGGCTGACGGGGCTCAGGCTCTTCAAACCTACAGAGGAGCTGTAGCTCACAGTGGACACTACTGGTAAGCCCATCACATTATTGGACACAGGAGCAGCCTTTTTGGTTTTTAAAGCCTTTGATGGTTACCTGTCTTCCTCTCGCTTTGTTGGTGGCATCGATGACAACGCTTTCACAAGTATTGACCTTCTCCTTTGGGTGGCAGTTAGGACGCTGGGCATTCCATCCCATTAATGTGGCCTCTGCCTTCCCAGGGATTCCGAGATAGTCCTGGAATCTTAGGGAATTCTCTGAGTAAACATCTCAGAAAGCTGAACTTGACCCCTCTGAGCACCCTTATTCAGTACGCAGATGACTCACTCATCTGAAGCCCCTCATAGAAATCTTCTGCTGAGAACACTAAACAGGTGTTAAATTGCCTTAATGAGGAAGGATTTACGGTGTCAAAGGAAAAGGCTCAATTGTGCAAACCTGAAGTTACTTACTCGGCTGTGTTCTCTCCCCAGGTGAGAGGAGGTTCTCACACGAGTCAGGACAATTTGTTCCCGCACTAACTCCCTACAGAACAAACTCAGGGAGTTCCTGGGAATAACCAGGTACTGTCAAATGTACATTCCAGTGTGGAGAGTTTGCTAAACCATTAGATGATGCTTCAAGAAGGGAGATGTGGAAGGACTACCATGGGGTAGGGAACAAGACAAAGCCTTCCAAACCTCACAACAGGCTCTTTTAACCGCACCTGCTGTGAGGAGCCCTAATTTAAAGAAACCCTTCTTTCTACACCCTTTCCTTGGGCCTCCAATGATGATCATCCTCTCTGAATGTTTGGAGTCTGCCTGTTCAACCTCATTATGAAGCTTGTGTCTTCCAACCCCTCACAGTTCCGTGTTAAAGTGATGGTGACAAGGATTCCAACAAATACCAATGGAACCTGTTGGCCAAGTGGCCAGGATCTTCCGACCCTGTCAGAGTAGAAAACTAGAGAAGGCCCCTGATGGGAGGCCAGGGCTCTTTTTTGGCAGCAAGAAGAAACTAAGAAGTAGGGTCCACTTTCCCTCCAAGATTTGAGGACCATATCTTCTCAGGGGGGCATGAGAAGGGACATAAAGAAAGGGACTTTAAAGGGTTGGGAGGAAAACCTGGCCTGCTGAACCAGGAAGTCTGCAGGGCCCCCTAGGAATGTAGGTCTGAAGTAATCTGGATAGCCAATGGCCAATAGAAAGAGACCGTCAATGACCAATAGGAAGAGACTGTCAATGACCAATAGGAAGAGACCATCAATGGCCAATAGAAAAAGACCGTCAATGACCAATAGGAAGAGACCATCAATGACCAATAGGAAGAGACTGTCAATGACCAATAGGAAGGGACAATGCTGCCTGGATGTGCAGAGAGGCCAATGAGAGCTGTGCAACCAATTTCAAACGGAAAGGGTATTTATACCCCACCCTGGCAGGACCCTGGTATTTCTGTTTCAGGGTGTTTATACCCCTGTGTGACCCTTGCATTTCCGTTTCCCTCATATTTTCTTCTTCACTAGCGGGACTTACCTTTGGAAGTGCTCTAAATGTTCTCTTTGTTCTTAAATAAAATCTCTCCTTGTTGCCCTGGGGGGAAAAAAAACAGTGCTGTAGCCCAGACTCATGAAATCTAATCAGGCATTAGTCTATTTCATCATGCAGACCAGGCCAAGCGCCATGGACTTAGAATGTCTCTGGCTAGTGCGTGTCCTGCCCTTCCCAGAGTCCCTGAGGGACTTGGAGTTGGTCATTTGTCTGGTGTGCACAAGTCCAGCCAGCATTCTGTTCTGAGTATAGGACAGGACTTTTGGCTCCCTTGATCCCTCCAGGGTTGCCAATCGCTCTTCACAGGGCTGCTGTCCTGGAGGAACTTTGCCAGCCATCTCCAGTCTGCTGTAGCCTGTGTTGTTCTATCAGATAGCATGGCCTGACCTTCCAGAACCTTCCAAACATCCCTGCTGAGAGACAGGCATGTAAGCGCAGCTGTCTTAGACCCTCTAGACCAGACTGGCCACTGGCTGAATACCACTGTGAGACCCACATCAGCGCCACATGGAAAAGAAAAATTGCCCAGCTGAGCTCTGTCCAAATTCCTGACCACAGAACCATCATGATAAATAATAAAATAGTTGTTTTAAACCACTAAATTGTGGGTGATCCATTATGTGACAACAGATAGCTGGAACACGGACCAAGGGACCCACTGATGCAAAGGTCCTGGGGCAGAAATGAGCCTTGGAGTGTTCACGGGACCAAACTAAGGCCAGTGGGGCCAAAGCTAACAAAAGACAGGGAAGAGCAGGTGACCTGCAGGCCGGGCAGGGAAGAGGGTGTGGTGCTCGGTGGGCATGCACTGGGTGGCCATTGCAGGGATTTTTAGGAGATGGGTGCTGTGTTCTGCAGTAGGTCAAGAGTGGACAGAGAGCAATCAGTGAGGAAGCTGTTGCAATGGGTGGTTTTTCCAGGTTGGGAGTTTGGCCCAGTGCATGGAAACTTACCTTGCAACACTGCTATCAATTTCCCAACTTTCTTCGTCCCAAATGCAGCAACTGGTCCTCTGCTTTGCGTCTGAGTCCTACTGACAGTCCTCTCTCTGCCTCAGCTCCCTCGTGGTATTCTTTAGGGCCAGGCTACCCAGAGATGGCACAGCCCCTGCTGCCCTTTCTTCAATGTGGTGAAATACTACTGTCCCCCCCAGACGAGGCCAGGGTGGCCAAGTGTTACTGTCATGGGGAGGTAAGCCCACCTTATTCTGGGGTTTGGGATTAGGAATGTCCCTTACCTACAGACACCAACTACACACTTCAATTAAGAGCATTTTGACCTCTATTGCCTAATTCCTCTCTCCCAGTTGAATTCAAACTCAGGCAGGGAAAGGGGACTATTCACTGAGCCCCTGAGTCTCTTAACACCTGGGATCCTGCATCAGTGACTGGCCTGGAGCCAGATCAGCTCTCCTGTGTCCCCAGAATCACCAGCCCCACACCTCTGTGGTGCAACCACCTGGCACCAGCTGGATCTCAACTGAATTCTCATATATTTTCCTATCTCTAGACCTCTCCATGGTCACATGTGATCCGCCACTCCTAGCATCTGCCCATGTCCTCTGGTTGGATTTCCTAACAGAGGTCACCTCTGACCCGGGAAGCGGGCGTCAGACTTTCCTCTGTTCCCCCGGGCTGGGCTGGCTCCCCTAGGTCTGTCTCCGTGGGGACTGCGGTAGCATCTTCGTCCCGCTGCCCAAACCCACGGCCTATTGCCCTCCAGTCCTCGCAACACAGGCGAGAGGGGACCTCACGGTGCTGCAGGTCCTCTCAGGTCTCAACAGGGTGCTGTCTGGTTGGTTTCTTAATCTCTCTGTGCCTCAGTTCCCTGAGTAAAATGGGGAGCGTGATCATCGCACCTGCCTCATATTTCTGTGAAAATTGAAACAAGATCTGTAAAGTACTCAGCACGTAGCTAGATATGATGCCAACTTAATAGAGATCAGCGGGCGTTAGCCACGCCCTCTCCTCCTGCACTGTGAGAACAGCTTGGAACACGGGTGGAAAGGGGTGACAAGACAGACAAAAGGGCCAGAGCCACTTGAGAAGAACACGGATCACACTCCAGGGCTAGAGGCGGCTCATGCACAGCAGTAGCTGTGACTTTTCATGCTGTGTGTCTCTGACGCATAGCCTGGTGCCCAGCACACAGTAGGCGCTCAACAGTGGCTGCTGAATGATGCCAGTGGGCATCCATCCAACAGTTGGGTGTGACCGGGGGGAGTCAGTTCACAAAAACTGGAGATGAGAACCGTAACCTCCTCTTCCCGGTTCCCGTCCAAGGCCAAGTGGGGCAGACCTTCTGCGTCACCCTGGCCCTGCCTTTCCAGAAGTGGGCTGGAGCCCAGCCAAGCCCCACAAGACGTCAGCCCCATGCCGGGCACCCTAAAGGCAGGGCTGGGCCAGGCTGCTTTCCAGGGGGGCTGGGGTGGGCATTGTAACAAGAAATAGGAACCCACAGGGGAAATGAAGGCGTGCCAGGCGGCTTGTTTGGGGAGCTGGTGCCATTTCTAAGGAGCAGTGTGGCGGGAGAGATAAGGCCGGCATTTGAATTGCTATTGTGCTTCCCTCTGCAAGCAACTAGAGGGGTTTCTGTAGAGGCCTTTGTAATACCAGGTGGCAACGATTATCACGAACTCCGAATGGTGAACAATGGAGCTCTTCCTTTCTCACTGGTTCCTGTTTTACCAGAACTTTCCTTCCATCCAACAATGCCCACCACTTGATATCAACAGAAACATAAACGTATGAATAGAGAACATGGAGGACGGAGCCTCAGGCCCCGGGTTCTCAGCGCTCCTACCAGCCTGCTGGGCTGGGCTCTGAGCAAGCCATTCCTCCTGCCTCTGCCTCAGTCTCCCTCTCTTGGAACCCAGAATTTATAATATACCTGATGCTCCTGGGTCTCAGACATGGGCAGAGGGTTGAGGGGTCTTCCCTGGGATGCAGCAAGATCAACCGATCTATACTATTTTTAAACACGCTGTATACCTGCCTTTCCTCCTTACATCAGGAGGCCCCAGAACACTGCTGTGACTCATTCAGGTGAGATCTCTCTCACCGGGCAATGGAACCTGGAGGGGAGAGTGTGCAGGCACAGGCCCAGCTTGGCAGCCCTCAAGCCACGCTCCCCACCTCCCTCTGTACTTGGGCTGAACACGTTTCTCCTTTGCTCTTAACCAAACCACCCTCTACCCCTCCCTGCAAGCCCCTTACTCTCATTTCCAGAAGTTCTGCTACCACTTGTCACCTAGTGGTGACAGAGGCAAGAAAACAGCTCCTGCCCAGAGCTGGGGTGGTGCTGGGCCTCTGAATGCTGCCGGCCAGGCCTGTGGGCTGAGACCTGGTGATAGAAGTGTGAGGAGTTGTGGCCAAAATGAGGGTGTCAGCTCCCTTCTCTCGGGCAGAAATCAAGCCCACTGGCAGAAACTCTGCAGCCTCCTTAGAACCCAAATATGAAATGGAAGCTTTCGCTGCCTGGGGTCCCACAGGCCACCTGGCAGGTGCAGTCAGCCCAGGGGATGCTAGAACCCCTCCCCCATCTTTGTGAAGACTGCTTCTCCCACAGATAACTCAGTTCGTTCATAACTAATCTCCTTGTTACAAATGTTTAAGAATCTTTGTTTCATTTGTAAGCATTTAAAAAATACAAAAAGACAGAAGAAAAGAAGTATTCTGAACCTCACCACTGGAAGCAGTCTCCCAACAGAGCCTTGTCTTTCCTATTTACTGGGTGTATTTTTTATGCCATTAAGATTATGCACTATAGGCTCAGCGCCTGTGGCTCAAACGGCTAAAGCGCCAGCCACATACACCTAGGGTGGCAGGTTCAAATCCAGCCCGGGCCCGCCAAACAACAATGATGGCTGCAACCAAAAAATAGCCAGGCGTTGTGGCGGGC